>NC_081409.1:193016451-193316451 GCF_030272615.1 Cryptomeria japonica | reverse complement strand
TCTTGCAGTTTGACAATCAGTATAGTTGGTGTTCTTGAGGTTCGTATAATGATGATGAAGATTCTAGTAAGTGGTGATGTTGCAGTTGTGGTTGTGGTAATTCATGATGCTTGTTGATGTTTCTAGATCATGGTATATCCATGTTGATGGCCCACATTTATCATTGTGCATGTTATTAATGATTTCTTTGGTATGTTTGTGTTATGCGATGTTCTTGGCCGATCGGATGACTGTAGCATGTTGTGGATGTTTGAGGCATAATTCTTGATTGTGTTTCTTGATCAAGGTGGTGGTTTAGGTCCAAACTATGTCTTAGCCAACCTTATTTTGGTCTGCATGTAATGATGTAGCATGTGTGGTTATATTCTTGTAATTGTGATGAGTGCTGAGTTGACCTTGAAATATAGGTTGGTTATTTGCATAAATATATGTAATAGTCATGTGAGATGTGTCATCTACATGTGTGAATAATAATTTAATCCTTTAGTAGTAGAGGAGAAGTGCAAATAAGTGTGAAGAAGTGTGAAAGAGAAGAGTATGTGTTATGTGCTTAACTGGAACTGTAAGCAAGCATGAGGAGATGTTATTTTCTCAGTTCATAATCTTCCGAATGTAATCTCAATGAGTTTATAAGACAACGAGTCTTCCTAGGGTTGTATCCCTTTCTTTTTTTTGAGTAGTGAGCTCTAGGTAATGTGCCTAAATGCCTATGCATTCCCCATTGTAATATTTCATTTACTCCTAATAGGGTATTATCTCATTGTGTGTAGGTTTCCACCGTGGTTTTTCCCTTGACCGGGTTTTCCACGTCAAAACTCTTGGTGTTATGTGTGTTATTGATGTGGTGTTGATTCATTCTTTCATTACTAATTATCAGATCTAAAATTGTGTTTAAGTTGATTAAAGTTTGTGATCAAACTAATTCACCCCCCCCCCCTCTCAATTTGATGCATTGTTACCAATAGAAACTTAGGGGCATATCATGTTGGTTAGTCCTTGATTACATAATAAGATGTCTCCATCCTTCAATTTTCATCCACCAATTCCCTCATCCATTCATAATTATTCATGTCTTTCTAGACATTGAGGAAAAACAAATAAATCTTTCTTAAGAGTAAATCCTGATATATGTCTTAAAAAATTTTGCTTTAAAAAAAAAAACTTTAAATTTTCAAAAATTCAAAAAAGATCAAATATCTAAAAACCTCAATTTATATCATCTCATCATGCAATCAAACATCACTATCATATCTATCTTCTTATTGTAATAAATTTACACTTGCACCATCTCCATCATCACTACCACAATCCACAATAAATTGTCTCTTTGCTATGAGAGTGATGTTTTAGGCTAAAACAAGCATCACATTGCAACATCTTAATCAGCAAGACTGCTAAATTATCCTATAGAATAGACTAATCAATTTACTATTCAAATTTTTCCCAAATCTTGATCACACTGTCACTCTTTACATATCAATCCTAGAATAGTCATCCTATTGATCACCATCCTACTAATCAAACATTTAGCATATTATCTAAACATCAACATCTCTAGACTTATCCAATCTGAATCATATATCTTATCCAAGATGATCTAAATGGTTGTTGACTTGGTTGGTCATTGAGTCTTTTGTTCGCTTGATCTTTTTCATGTTATGATACTAAGCTACTTCAGGATATCCTTGTGATTAGAGGAGTGAGGAAAGGACTTGGCATGGTTTTTGTATGTTGTGTTTGTGGAATGTTTTCATGAAGTTATACAGAAAATGTTTTTAGTTTCTCTATTGGCACATTCATTAATTATTATCTTATATCGTATGTAAATTAAAGGTCATCTAATATTTTTTTACACATGGATCAGCATGCTCTACTAATGTCACATATACCTTGACCATAAACACTCATGTCTTAGGATGGATGAAATCATTCCTTGCATGTAATGTTTCTATCTATGAAAAGTGATATCATCCTCACCTTGGTCTTCCCATATTTTAGCGTATATCTATTTATTTAGAAAAATCCAAAATACCCAATGATGAAAAGAAGCATTTTAATAAAGAAATCTCACAATCCTTATCTCCCATAGTTTTACAATCTATTTATGCATTCTCTCTTCTTTTCTATTCTATTCGTCCTATCCCCTTGATCTATCCATTTCCCATGATCAACCTAACCTTCTACTATTATTACTAACTCTTCTACTCACTCACATTTCCTATCATCCATTTCCATAAAATCATCTATCATTTGTCTTATACAAGATGTATCCTTCCTAAAACCTAGCTTGATCTTTACCAATCAATCAAATCAATCTAATTAATAAATCAATCTACAAATCAGCCTGATTGTCTCTTTTATCCAGTCAAACACATTTACCTAATCAAAACCATCCATGTTATCAAGATAACCATTCTTCTCTTTTTCATATAACCTTCTTTTCTTTTGAAAGATTAACCTCAAATTTTATTTTTCAGCCAATCTCTTGATGGGACATCATGTCTTCTTATCTTGGTCCTTTGGGATATACTAGGGTATATTCCTCTAAACCCTTTCCTTTTATTTGAAACAACACTCAAAATTGCATTGTCTCAAAGAGAGGCAAAATTTAGATGCCAAAAAATTAACCCTTCTTCTATTCACCAATTCTCTTCAATAATTAAATATTTTTATTTAATTGACTTTCTAACATTTCCTCTTTCTTTGAATGTTAATTAAGTAATTTTATTATTTAATTAATTAATTAAATCTTACCATATTCCTCTATCCCTTTTATAATTAAATAGTTTTATTTATTTAATTATCCAATTTTATTCTTCTATAGTTGATTAAATTCTTTAATTTATCCTTCTATTCTCTCATTTTCCCTTTTCAACCAAGTAAATGGATGTAATATCTACAAATTGTTACTCTTTGCAAATAAATAAATAAATTACTCTCCTAATCTATCCATAGTTTATTAGTCTCTTTCCAATCTGCAAAGATAATGGCCCTATGAATTCTACAAGCATAAACAATTAGATAAAAATAAATCTCAAGGGTAGTGGTTACAAAGAAAATGGAGCCAAAGGTCTAGTTTATAGATTTCAAAGAGGGAATATTGATGGTGGAGTTTAAAATTCATCCTAGAAGAGATGGATGATCTATTGGAATCAATGAACACTAAGAGGGGGAAGTGAATTAGTGTTGTGCAATTTACAAATTTATTAAACTAATTCTTAAACCACTGGATGTATAAGAATGAAAGTAAAGTGCAGAAACATAAAGCAATCAACCACACAACCATAACACCAAGATTTTTACGTGGAAATGTGAAAAGGGAAAAACCACAGTAGGATTTGAACCAGCAATATTATTATACTATGGCAAGAAGTATGATAATATTACATAAGAGGAATGCACTCGCATTCAAGCACACTGCCTAGAGCTGACTGATCAATTACATAGAGGGAAAAAACCCCAGAGGACTCATTGTCCTACAAATGAGATACAGGAGTAATTACAATGTCTGAACTAGAATATAGCATCTACAAATGCCAAAGATTAGTTCCGGTTAAGCACAATTTGACTGTTAAATGCTACGAGCTACCTTTCTGCCCTATTTTGCCGCATAGTCATCTACCAGAGCACCAATTATGCATTCTCATGCTCATTCAATACCACACATCCACATTCTCATATTCCATACCTAAAATGATCATCTGGATCGATATTAAATATATTCGCACAAACTAATAAGATCTCAAACATGTCAGCCTCACAAAACTACAAAATATGAAACGTGTTCCTAACATGTCGGCTCAATCCATCCACAAATGCATATGTCGACCTAAACAATATGATAAAAAGATTCATATACATCGGAACAAACACTTCAAAATTACAAACAATTACCAAAATCACCCCAACAATTTGCAACACACGTTACATCACTAATCAACACACTAGCTATGTTCTCCGTAATCACAAGATACTAGACCTTGAATCTTTCACCAGAAACTATACCGGAGGCCAAAAATGTGAAGTAAGATGCCTCAAATCATGAATCAACTACCTCTATCACCACAACCAAAATCATGAAACCAAAAACGAGTTATGCATAGTTTATCTTCACTCTGTGTTCCACCTTCTAGAATTAAGCATAACTAAATGATACAATTCCTTAAGCTTCCGATAACTGAAATATACATACACCAAATAGGATTTCTAGACTGAGTTTCCATAAATGATAACCCTTAAGAAATATCCATGCATCAATCTTCACCGGTACAATGTCTCTTGCCAACAATCTCCCCCTTTGGCATTGATGGCAACACTGTGAAAAATGAACTCAAGAATAATGAACTGAATACTGCACAACTCTAAAAATACTCCAAACAATCTGCAAGATATGTATAACTGGCTCCTCCTAAGAATATGCATCATTTTTCACCGCACTCTCTCCTCGTTTGACATCAATGGCAAAGGTGGATCTCCGCCAAAATTGTACATACAAAGATGTATACAACTACTTACATAAATTTGAAAATGTCAGCAAAGGTTGCCTTTAGTGACTTCAAATGCTCATTCCAACCTCTTTGAAAACATTCCAAATATTTATCAGAGCACTGAAAATGTAGAAATGTATTTCTATGCCTTTAAGATCTAAGGGAACACTCTTACTTAGAGCATTCATTGCATCTTGATGACTACCGAGTAAAGTGTCTAACTGGGGTGTGATAAGACTCATCAATTCACCTACTCTACTTATTTTGTGGTCCTTCTCCTGATGCAAGCTCTTGATTTTGTCCATTAAGTCCATAACATGAGCTTCAAGGCTACTAGCAAAAACTGAATGAGGGACAAAGGATTGAGAAATGTTGGCTAACTGCCCTTCATATTCCTTAATATTTTTGTCAATGTCTATGGTAAACTTGGGCAAAATAAGACATGACAAATACTTTTCCGCCTTAATCCAATGCATCCTGAATACCTTTCACCGTAGTTGTCAAACTAACCCTGTCTCCTTCAACTGCTCTCAAAATTAATTTCAATCTTGTTTCATTACATCTTCTCAAAACTATTTTATGTGTTGTCTTCTCTATGTTGGCATTCTACACTCTTATGAGAATAGTTGATGTTGTCATTGATGGCAACCAACCAGCAATCATCTATCAACCCACCGACAGTTACCGACATCGGCAATAGACTTCTACATACACCAACAGGTACTTCACAGACAGCGACAATAATGCATACCGGCACTCAAGCCGACATGGAATAAACTTTTGTTTATTATTTTGTAATGTAATTATCTCTTGTAAAAAGCCCACATGGCATATTGTAAAAGACTCATATATATGTATGACATCTTATTGGTCATTTTGATATGAGAGAGAGAGAGAGAGAGAGAGTATAGATGATATTTTGTATAAGGTGATATTGTTAACAGCGAAGGTTTTGGTTATAGTCTGAGCTTAAATTGGTATTGAACTTGGTATAGTTGATGCTGATCTAAAGCAATACATTGTATGGATTTTGATAATCCATTTTGTAAGTCAGTGAGACTTCTATTTTGTAGTTGAGTAGTGAGCTCTAGGCTGCTAGCCTTCCTACATGTGCAGGCCCCTCATTGTAAGTAATATTTATTCATTGGCCAGTGAGTGAATATTGTGGGTCACAAATCCCACCGAGGTTTTTCCCACACCGGGTTTCCTCATTAAATATATTGTGTTATGGTGTGTTCTCGATGTTGTCTCTGTTATTCTTATTTATTGGTACACTATTTTGGGATACATAATTCTTAATAAGTTTAAATATTCTGCTAACCGGTTAGACACTGATTCATGCCTCCTCTCAATGTCTTTGGGACTGTCATTGATTCTAACACTCTAAAGACACAAAATGAGAATCAACCTCTTGAAGCATACATTTTAGCTTATTGGAGGGTGTATCATCAGAGTCCTTCTTGAAGGTAGACAAAATATTTTCCAAGACATTAGTTGCAAGTGTTATCAACTCCTTTTTTTTCTAAATGGGACTTGAGTAATTCGTCACCTTCCTTAGCTTATGCAAGGATAGCTAATTTTAGGGCTTGGATAGGGGATAAAGAGCTCAAATTTATTGGCCCTTGAGTAAAGTCATCTGGATCTATTACAACTTGTTTTCCTTTGTCAGTTGCAGTGTCTCTTGCCACTGTCACCGAAGTTTGATCATCTTTCTCTTTTACCTTACCCTTCTCTTCCTCTACACTTGCATCTGCATCACCCTTTTCAACATCAATTTCTATCTCTTCTTCTCCACCTACTCCCTTCTCATCTGAAATCTTCTCAGTTGCTTTCTCATAATGCACTTCCATTACCGGAGGATCTTGCATAGATTCATCGAAGTCATCAACTACCTAGTTATTAGTGGTATCATTGACAACTACTTGCTTATGTGTTCCTGCCAGATCAACTTGCTCAGATGTATGATCTTTCTGCTCATGAGGAACCTTCATTTGAACCTGAACTACTGGAATAGAGGTGTCTTTTCTTTATATCTCTTCTGATTGAGAATCATCCTTCTCCAGTTTGATCTAATAATGATTTTCCTTCAAAATTTCCTTCAGTATACCCTTTCTCCTTAGCAACTTCATCAACTTTTTTGAACATTATTTTATTCAATCGATGTTTCCTCTGGAACTTATCCTTTGCAAGCCCCAAAATTCTTTTTATTTCATCCTTTGATGTAACATGACACAGGTTTACTAAGATATATTCTTTAAATCTATCATGCTCTAGACTGGCTGTATGTCTCCAAGCATCCAAAATATCATTTAATCCCTTCATGATCATTGATGACAACTCTATCAATGCTTTCCTAAAAATGTTCATATATTGTACAACCAATTTCTCAATAGCCCTTTGATCTTTATCGTCATAGTTCTCATAATATATAGGTAGATTCTTTAGATTTCCTTCTTTTACTATCTCGTCAATAACCTTATTTAATAACATGGGGGGCACAATAGTATATGTACCTTTTATCTTGCCCGATTTCAGAGCTTCATCAAGCTCAGACTTTTACTTCTTCCAAGACTTTTCTTTACTAGATGGCTCATCTTTTGTTCTAGGCTTCTTGACAAACTGAGGTTCACCAGATTTTGGTTTCCTTACTACCCTAGCATAGGTAGCAGTTTTATTTACTTCTCTGACCTCTTCATCAAATTCATTTTCTTCCTCCGTAGCTACATATTTTCTTGTTGGCTTCTCTTTCTTCCATTTCTTTGCTCCACTAGTTGATGTTGTTTATGGCTTGGGTGGAGGAATAGGCTTCTGCACACCGGAGGTAGGTGTAGACTCACTCTGTCTTGGCTTGGTCTAGTTGGGAGGAGTAGAGACCAATTTAGTCTTGGACTTCACCATGTCTTCCTCCTTCAATATGTTTTCCTCCCTAGCCCTTTACATAGCTTCTTTGGTTATTCACATCTTCTTTGCAAGTTCTTCAACCTCTTTTCTCAGCTTCCTCTTCCTTGTCAAGTTTAGTGAATTTCATATGTAGGTCCATTCTCTTCTCCTTGTATGTGTCAAATCTCTCCTCCTTTTCATCTAATAGTTTACTAAGAAGGTGTTGAGCATAAGCATCAAGAGTAATTCCATCCACCTCATACCTCATGGGCAATGATCCAAATTATCCTTGATTTGACTGCTTACATATGACATTGATCCTTGTCAACCATGAAGCATACAATTATCTCATATTTCTCTACAATCTCTTTTGGGATCCTCTCTCTTCTTTGCATCATCACTTGAAACAATTTAAGGTAACCCCACAAAGCAGATTTTTGAGCTACTATGTCACCCAATCCTTGTAAACCTTCCTTTGTTTGGACTCCCATTGGTTTATCATAAGCCCATTGAACCTTTCTAATACTGGGGATCTCATTTAAGAAATAAAGTGCTAAACAAATAATAAGAGAACCAAATTTGAAAATATGCTTCTTGTCCTATTTTATCTTCTTTATGTTGCTCATCAATTCACTAAGAAGAACTCCACACAAGTCATATTTCTTGTCATCTTTAAGTATCTGATAGCCTACATAAATTGCAGTACCGAATACTCAATTGTGTCTGCTAGACTAGTAGACTTAGTATCTTATGACCATTAAGGCAAATCTCACATCATAATCAACAATATCACTAATAGTCATATACCGGTTGTCATTCTTGGATCTAGTTACCTCCATCATAGTACTGTTCTTTTCATGCCTAAGTCTAGGGATCTCACCGGTTGCATTCAAACAAGTAACTGATCGAATGGATTTCTTCATAATTTTGTGAGGTCTATCCAACCATATAAATTCATCATGGATATGTCTCAAAACATATAGAATCACCCATTTGGTCTCATCAAACACCAGGAAATGAATAAACTAAATAAAACCCTTATCCTGCAATGACTTGAAATTGGGTATCATATTCCCAAATTCATCCATCATGTGCTTGGTATAAAGTGACAACATATCTGCATTACCTAGTTCCTTAATATTGGAATGAATGTATGCCCTAACATCTTCATTATGCAACACATCGTAAGGTACAGAGGAAAACACTCCGTTTGGATCATCTTCAACTGACTTAAATGGGTGTTTCTTAAACATAGGCCTTTCTCTCTCAAGGATTTCAATGACAAGTGGAGTTGCAACGCCAGAAGATAATGCCATTTTGAAAAGTAGGGTATGAACAGATAGCTCATAAATGAATAAATACCTTTTCAATCTCAACTGAACATAAGGAGTCACTGTCGGATCGCTCTTAAGCTTTTATTTCATTGTAAAATCTCTTTCGTTTCACTGCTTTGCTCTCTCTCTTCATTCACATTGTGAAGAATGAATAGAAGGATGCCCTTTTATCTTCTAAAAACCTATCTTTTAGTTGTAATAAATGCACAACCCTAAATGTTTTTTGGATACCCTATTTTTCTTGAATCTATTCACTAGAATCTCAAACTGCCATGAATTCTTTTGGATATAAACTGCACAACTAATCTAGATCTTTTGCAACCTTCCACAACCCGTTACAAATATTCAAGAGGGGGTTTTAATGATCTGCATGATAATCTTGCCCCCTAAGTCATTTGGCCTTAGTCATTTGATGAGGTTCCAACACCAAAATCAGGTGTGGAGCCATTCTACACATTTGAATCTTCCTTCTTAACCCACATCTTCTTATGTTGATCTCTAATCTCTTCCACTTCAGCTTTTCCCTTTTCATCTGATTTACTCTTGTTTACCGGACCATTGTTCCTCATGTTCTAGATTCTGCAATATTTTGCAATGTGACTGGATTTGTTGCATGCATAGCAAACAACATTTCTCTGCATAGACCTAGAACTCATCTAATTTGGGCTCATCCTACATTGGTTAGAAATGTGTCCAAATATTCCACAGGCATAACATCTCTTATTCTAAAAATTATTCACTATTTTACACATATTTGACTTATGACCAAAGTTGTTGCATTTGAAACATTGACTGGTAAAGGTAGAACCATTATTCATCATCCTATTATTCATCTTATTTCTGCATTGACTTGCCATATGATGAAATTTACCACAAACTAAATATTTGCCATTGCATTTACAGGCATTAGGTTGTCTTACCATTCTGATGTTTGCTTTGTCCAAAGCCAGAGGATTCTCCCTTTTCATATCCAAGTCCTCGCATATCTTTCCCATGTCTCTGACTTTCTAGCATCTCATCTAGCTGGATTTAGCTAGCTTTGAATTTTTATTTATACTCATTAGCAATAGAAAGCTCATCTCGCAGAATTATGATATGCCTTTCTAGTTCAAGTGTCCATCATTCTTGCATTGCACTAATTCAAGTTTCAACTTATCATTCTCATATTTCAACCTGCAACATTCATCAGATCTATCCTTCAATGACTTTGTCAGGTTCTCTTCCTTCTTCTTCCTGTCTTCTATCTCCTTTGTTAGCTTCATCACAATGGATTGCATCTCATTCTTCAAGATTGCATTCTCTATCAAGCTTGTAACATTCATCTATTGTTTCTTGTGGGGCTTGATTGTCAATGATTTGATCTTCTTTCTCCTTGAGTTTATCCATCAGTTCCTTTCTCTTCTCTCTTGATGTGTTGACTTGTTCTTTTAGAGATTCAATGAAATTTTCAATTACTTCCAGGATTCTCCTCAAGCTACTCTTCTCTTTCATAGTTGCATCAAGATCTTCAAGTGCCACATTAAGTTGCTTCTACAAATTGAAGTCCATTGATTCAATCTTTCAGATATTCCTCAAGATGTTAGGCTTCTTCCAAGGAACTAATCTCTGATACCAATTGTTGGAATCAATGAACAATGAGCAGGGGGGTTAATAAGTGTTGTACAATTTACAAATTTATTAAGCTGATTCTTAAACCATTGGATACATACGAATAAAAGTAAAGTGCAAAAACATTAAGCAACCAACCACACAGCCATAACACCAAGATTTATACATGGAAACCCAAAAAGGGAAAACCATGATGGGATTTGAACCCACAATATTATTATACTATGGCCAGAAGTATTATAATATTACAAAAGGGTAATGCACTTGGCTCATTGCTCAATTACATAGAGGGAAACAACCTCGAAGGATTCACTATCCTACAAATAAGATACAGGAGTAATTACAATGTCTGAACTGGAATATAGCATCTACATATTCCAAAGATTAGTTCTAGTTAAGAACAATCTAATTGTCAAATGCTACTTTGGCTTTCTACTTTATTCTGTTACATAGTCATCTATCACAGCACCAATTTTGCATTCTGGTGCTCATTCACATACCACACATCCACATTCACATATTCCATACCTAAAATGATCATCTTGATCAACATTTTATGTCTGCATAACCTAATAAGATCTCAATCATTTCGGATTCACAAAACTACAAAATATGAAACATGTTCCTAACATGTCGGCTCAATCCATCCATAAATGCATGTGCAGACCTAAACAATATGATAACATTCTTCATATACGTCGGCACAAACACTTTGAACTCACCAAATATCACCAAAATCATCCCAACAATTACACAACACACGTTACATCACTAATCAACACACTACCTTTGTTCTCTGGAATCACCAAATACCGGACCTTGAATCTTTCACCATAAACTATATCAGAGGCCAAAAATATGAATTAAGATTCCTCGAATCATGAATCAACTGCCTCTATCACCACAACCAAAATCATGAAACCAAAAATGGGTTATGCATATTTTATCTTCACTCTGTGTTCCACCTTCCAGAATTAAGCATAAATGAATGATACAATTCCTTAAGCTTCTGGTAACTCAAATCTGCATACACTGGATAGGATTTCTAAACTGATTTTCCATCAATGAAAACCTTTAAGCAATATCCATGCATCAATCTTCATCGATACAGTGTATCTTGCCAACATGATCAAGATTACGTAGGATAAAATTCATCAAAGATAGGATGAGAGTGGGAAGATGCTTGGAAGGAATCAAAAGGCAAGTTGCAAGGCTAGAAGAAGAGGAAGGATATGTGGCAGAGACTGTAAGAGAGTGGAAAAGTGGAGGAAAAAAGTAAATTAAATAATAAATTATTCCTCCACTTCTCCACTCTCTTACAATCTCCACCACTTGCCCTTCTTCTTCTTCTAGCCTTGCCACTTGCCCTTGGATTCCTTCCAAGCATCTTCCTAGTCTCCTTGTATATTTTAAATTTTTTCTCCTACCCAACCTTGACCATCAACAAACAATTAGATAAAAAGAAAGCTCAAGGGTACTGGTTAAAGAGAAAATATTAACTATTTATAATTAAATGATTTTTTATTATTTAATTATCTACTTTTATTCTTCTATCATTGAATAAATTATTTAAATTATCCTTTTATTCCCCCTTTTCCCCTTTTTAACTAGGTAAATGGATGAAATATCTATTTACTATTACTCTTGCTAAAAAAATTCATAATTTTATTATTTAATTTCTCTTTTTCCTCCACTTCTCCACTCTCTTATATCCTCTACCACTTGTCCTTCCTCTTCTTCCAACCTCATAACCTCTGGATTCCTTTCAAGCATCTTCCCATTCTCATCTTATCTTTGGAGAATTTTCTCCTATGCAGTCTTGGTCATCCATGTCTTGTAGGATTAATTAAAAATCCACCATTGATATTGCCTCTTTGAAATCTATAAATTCAAGCCCTTGCCTCCATTTTCTCTGTAACCACTACTCTTGGGATTTATTTTTATCTAATTTTTTATGCTTGGAGAATTCAGAAGGCCATTATCTTTGCGAATTAGAAAGAGACTAGAAAACTATGGAGAAATTAAGGGAGTATTTATTTTAGGGTGCTTTGTTTTGATTTTTTTTATCTTCATTATGCATTATCATTTTTAGGCTCTTCATAGGAAAGTTTGATTTTAGCATAGATCAGAGGAATTGGTGGATTTCCATCGATGATTTATGCTTGTATAATTTCAAGGTATATAATGGTATCTTTATCTCTCAAGCTAAATATGTTAAGGATAAGTTGAAGAAGTTTAGTATGGAAGACTACAAACCAATGAGCACTCCCATTTCAACAAATTGTCATTTGAACAAAGATGATGAGTCACCTATTTCTAATAAGACTCAGTATATATCCTTGATTAGTGGCCTACTATACCTCACTAGATCTAAGCTTGACATTATGCATGCAGTATGTTTAGTTGAGAGATTTCTAGAAAATCCAAAAGAAACTTATTTGTTCAGGCAGTCAAAGTTTTTTTAGATATTTTAAGAATAATTAAGACTATGGATAATGGCACCTAAAGAGTGATGACTTTGACTTAAAGGCTTATACTGATGCTGATTGGGCCAATAGTATATAGAAAATAAGAAGCACAAGTAGTGGAGACTTTTTCTTAGGAAGCAAATTGGGCTCATGGTTTAGTAAGAAGTAGGACTTAGTGTCTCTATCAACAACAAAATAAAAGTATATTATACTAACATCCTATTGCACCTAAGTGTTGTGGATGAATAGGTCCTTGAAGGACTTCAAAGTAACATATGATGAGCCCATCCCTATTCTTTTGTGAAAAGACAAGTTCGATTCATATTTTTTAAAAATTGGTTATGCACTCTAGAACCAGGCATATATCTATCTGGTATCACTTTCTAAGGGAAAAAGTTGCAGATCAAGAATTAAAGTTTGAATATATACCTACAAAGAATTAGGTTGTAGACATTTTAATAAAAGATATTTTAAAGGACACATTTGAGTATCTTATATTGAAGTTAGGGGTTGTTACCTCTTCTCCTTATAACTAGATGCATAAGATGGTGCACATGTTTAGGGGTAGTAATTCAAGACATATTTGTTTTCTTGGACTGATGAGGGATACCTCCCAGGGGAAGTAGGTAGTGGGTAGTTGCTAATAAGGAGAGAATATTTTGATAAAGACCCCTTACCCTTTTCCCTTGATGTCAAGAGGGGGAGATTTTTTGGAGCACATGGTAGCTATTTTTATCAATGACAAATGGGGATATTATTGTAGATATAGTTACATTGTCATTGGTGTCAACCTAGGATATGATTGTTGATATCTAGTGCATTGTGTTTTCATTGATGCTATGAGTATTGCATATATTGAGCTCAATAATGTTATGATTTTTGTAAATGTGGAGCAGTTTCTTGTGTTGCAAATATGGAGTAGTGTTCTATTGAATGTTCTTGTTTGGATGTCCAAAGGGTGAGATAGAGGGGAAACCAACAAAATATTCAAAATTGGATTTATATAGCTTATGTAAATAAACTTGGTTTCTCTCTAATTCCTACAATATGAGGGAATAATTTTTCAACTTACTTAGGGTATATAATATAGGAGAATTTTTGGGGAAATAGAGCAATCCTATATCACTATGATTGTGTTTTATACATTTATTGAAAATTTTCACATGTTACCACATCTAGTAGTATTTATCCTTTATAAATTTGGTATGATAATTGAAAGGTATATTGATTTAACATATCCATATTAAGAAGAATTACTAGGAAGTAACTTATTTAGGAAAATAATTGGCATACTATCATAATTGTATGATAATAATTGGTGCTAGAAAAATGGAGTTCATAGTTCAACAAATAGAACATAATAATTCTTATTGTTAGGATTAAGGTGCCATATACCTTGTAAATCCTATGCAATGGTTCTAACATCCTTTGAAAGTATCCTAAGGAACTTAGGATGTATTGGGAAATTAATTCGTAATATATAATTATCACCATTATTTGTAACGCATTCATAAGGGGTGATGGGTTCCACTAGCAGCAATAAAAGTGGGTTGTAAATAAAATGATTTAATACTATTTTTATCACTTATGGATGTCTAGAATAAGATATTTAATGGATTAAGGAAGTGTAAAAAGAGTGACCTATGGGCTTGTCCAAGTCGCAGCATGGAAGAGGCAATTGGTGTTTCTTGGTATACAATCATTTACTATATTTAATATAATGTAACTCATCTTGCAAGTATGGTTGTCTAGGCTGAAGGTAAAGTATTAGAAACTAAGAGTGTCTTGTCAAGTTATGTGGAGGCATTCCAAATCTTGCAGTCATGAGGAATGAAGAGGCTTCTTTTAGAACCTTTATTGGTGGTTTTGCAGCTCTTGCCATTTTATAAATTCAACCTTGAGGTGTAGATTAAATTATATGTAGCAATTGAGTGTAGATTTCTATGCATGAACAATAGAAAAATGAGAGATGTGAGTAGGTTATTCACATGTACATAGGCAATTCTATGTTGGAGGAAAAGAGGACAATACAAGTGATTGTATTGTAAGCACTTTTATTATTGATAATGCAAGATTGTCCTCTCTTCTTGGTGGAGTTTTTTCCTACAATGGTTTCTCCATGTAAATCTTGTTAGTTAATGCCTTTTTGCTTCTATATTATGCTAATGTTAGTCATTATTTCTTTTTTTATGATTTCAGAGAATATAGGTTTATTATGCATGGTGTACAAGTTGATTCTTGGCAACTTAATTTTCAGATTTGTATATGATTTTCAGATTTTTATGTTGTGGCTATCAAAGCATAGTATCTCCTCATTTGATAGCTTATTGGATAGAAATTGATTATCACAACCTTTAGTACTCAACTTGTATTTTCCAAGCATTTGGTATTAAAGTTGAAGGTTATAGATTCTAGGTGCTTCTCTATTTTTGGTTTCTTAGTGTGGAAAGCTTGTGGGAATCCATTATAAGGAATTAAAGGTCATTGAAACAATTTTGTAGCTACAATGAAGGTTCTATGACAACTCTATTTTGTAGATTTGTGAGGCTAGAAGTCGTGTATATTATCAATGTGATCTATGTTGGGAATTTGATGCTCATGTTTGGAGATATTCATGGAGTTGGTTATGGTTTGGTAGCTTAGATCTCATGTAATAATATGTGTATCCTCTTGTTTGGTGGTTTCATTCCATTACCTTATGGTCATGTACAGTGATAATTTCTTCATGTTGGATAGGTGTTGATATCCTGGTCATATGGAGGTCCACCGAATTGGACTATGAAATGGAGTGCTTATGTTGGGTTCATTGTTTCAGCCCATGATTACATGAAATAATAGGAAGATAAGCCACATAACTCTTTAAGAACTGTGGAGCTAATATACTTCATATGATTTAAGTTGATAGATGAATTTCCTTTATTGATGGGTTGCAATGATCTCTTTTTTCAATTGTTGGGTTTTGTAGGTATGTGATATTCCCATTATTCAAATGACATGTAGAATGTGAATGCCTAAACTTTTTAATGGATTTCATTTTTATAGAGATGGTTTTGCATGTTTCACATGTTAACTAAAATTTGTGGTATGTAGATCTATGGTAAGACAAGATCTAGGGTATTTTGGATGGAGACAACTATATATTTGCATGGTTTCTTAGAAGGGTCTTATTGATCTATGGTTACTCCTATTTCATTTTGTTTGGAAAATTAGATCTAAAGTTTATTCTATTAGCAACAATCAAGAAAGAAGACTAAGAGGGGGGGTGAATCAGTCTTTACTGGATCGCGGCAAATTGAACTTCAAAACATAAACTGATATATTGCAGCAATAACAAATAAGCAAATTAACAACATGACACACAACACCAAGATTTTGACGTGGAAAACATGGTTAAGGGAAAAACCATGGTGGTAACCTACCCACCAGTAAGATGACACTCTATAGTAGTATGTGAAAATATTACAATGGGGAATGCACATGCATTCATGCACACTACCTAGAGCTCATTGCTCAAAAGATATATGCTTGAAATGCTACAACCCTCAAGGAAGTCTCACTAGCCCACAATATGATTTGGACTACAATCTGAAAGGAATGAACTACAATAATAACATCTACAAATGCTTGATGACACTTTTGGTTAAGCACAATTGTCTTCTCTGCAACACCAATCACACCTCAACACTTCATTGAATGTTATATCCTTGTTCACATATTAACTTCTCTATGATAATGTAGACACAATACTGACACCTAAATTACATAAGCATATCACCTATATATACAAATCTTCAACCTTGATAACAAGGTCGACTAAACCCTCAACCCTCAACTCACAATTACAAAAATTATATTGCATGATACAAAGATCGACCACAAGACCAATATTATGATTTACATTATAGAGTGTGGACCTAATTCAAATTCCCAAATGATTACATATACCAGAAATCCCGCCAAGATTAACTGCAACACGCTACACCACCAGAAATACCACATAACA
Source organism: Cryptomeria japonica (assembly GCF_030272615.1). Classification (NCBI taxonomy): domain Eukaryota; kingdom Viridiplantae; phylum Streptophyta; class Pinopsida; order Cupressales; family Cupressaceae; genus Cryptomeria; species Cryptomeria japonica. The sequence continues at coordinate 193,299,671 of NC_081409.1, read as the reverse complement.
CACAAATCATCATTGGTTCATAGAAATCACCAAAAAATCACACAAAGATCAATGAGGATCACCAAAACAAATAGGACAAGACTAGGAAACACCAACAAGCATGTTAGAATCATCTGAACCATTTGCACCAACACCTCTTTTCAAATCTTCATTGGTCAACGTCTCAAAGCCCAAGAACACAATCAATCAGCAACTGCCACAAAGAAAGATAACTTGCAGAGAAAAAAATCATAAACCATCTAAAATTAAGACACACAAGATCATCCCAAAAAATAATCCAAAGTCTCAGCACAAGATCTGATTACACCGGAATATACCAGAGGAAATACCGGATTCCACAAAACAGTGATCAGCAAAACCAAACTACAAAACTAGACCAAAAGCTCTTCCCAAACTCACTAGAATAACTCGTAGGAATATGTTGACATCAATGACAACAACATATCCTAGCAACAACAATGAAAAACCACCAAATCCAACAATCTCTCCAATAATCCAACATATTCTAGTGTTTTAGTTTTGGAAATTTACATGTTATGTTTGATTATCTTTATTATGTATGATACTAATATTGGGATGAAGCTTTCAGTTATTTGAGATTGGAGAACTAATTATTTAAATTATTTATTCTTTGATATTTTGCGTAAGTGTTGATCTTGTAAATTATTTGATGAGGATTAGGTTTCGTAGGTGCTATTGTTGGTCACTAGTATTCCATTAGCATGATTATTGCAATGAGAAAAGGATTTTTTGGAGTAGTTGATATAGTTGTTCATTTGAATCTTAGCAATATATTATGGTGCATGAGAAGTTTAGTTCACTTTTACTAAAGTTTAGGTAGTGATATTGTTCATGATTCAATGTATAAATTCGTATCACTTTTAGTGTAAGCTTTATGCAGTTACACAATATGTTCTATCTTCGTTGTTTCAAGATTTTGGTTCTAAGATGTTGTGGTTACAGTATGTTGTGAGTCATGGACAATATTTTATTAGAAGATGGATTATCTTTCACAATGAATGTTGGTGTCATGTGGAGCACTTAGATTTTTCCTTTAGATTGCAATAAGTTTGAAATCTTTGGTTCTATTTACAAATGATGTGTAGTTGTTGTTGGACATTGTTGCTTCTAGGATATGTTGTTGTCATTGATGTCAACATATTCCTATGATTTATTGTTCTGGTGGTTGCAAATTGGTTTATTGGGATCATTGTTCGGTGTATGGAGTATTTATTTTATCAATATATCTTTTTGTATTGGTTTTTGTGATCAGAAATCTTAATTCATCATATCGTATGATCTGGTTTATAGTTTGGTTTTTTTAATGAGAGCTTTGTAGAGTTTAGTATTTCCTCCGATATATTTCGGTGTGATCAGATCTTGAGTTATGATTTTGGGATATTGTTTGGGATGTTCTTGTGTATATTCATTTCAAATTTTTCATGATTTGGTGCTCTACAAGTTATGTTTCCTTGTGGCAGTTGATGTTTCTTGAGTGTTCTTGAGTCTCAAATGTTGATCGATGAAGATTTGATAAGTGGTGTTGGTACAGCTATTATAGATAATTCTAACATTCTTGTTGGTGTTTCCTAATTGTGTCATATTTGTTTTGATGATCTGCATTGATCGTTGTGTGCTTTCTTGGTGATTTTATTGAACCGGTTCTATTCTTCATATTATGCAGTCTTCTTGGTGGTGTAGTGTGTTGCAGTTGATCTTGGTGAGATTTTTGGTGGTGATGCATGTTTGGAGATTTGGTTTAGGTCCATGTTATATCATGTATATCATAATATTATTTTGGTGGTAAATATTTATATCATGTGATATAATTTTGTAATTATGAGTTGAGGGTTTGGCTAACCTTGTAGTCAAGGTTGATGAATTGTATAAATAGGTTATATAGTCATGTAAATTTGGTATCAATTTTTTTGTCTGCATTATTAGAGAGTGGTAAAAGTGCAAAAAAACAAATACATCCTTTGACATTGTGTTTGAGAAGAGATTGTAGTGTTGCAGAGTAGACAATGTGCTTAACTGGAACTATCATCAAGCATTTGCAGATGCTATTCTTTCAGTTCATTTGATTCTGGATTGTTGTCCGAATATTTGTATGTCAGTGAGACTTCTTTGTAAGGTAGTGAACCTTCCTTGAGGGTTGTAGGATTTTGGGTTATTATATTTGAGCACTGAGCCTGAATGCATGTGCATTCCCCATTGTAATTATTTTCACATACTACTGCAAAGTATAATCTAATTGTGGGTAGGTTCCCACCATGGTTTTTCCCTTAACCAGGTTTTCTACGTCAAAATCTTTGTGTTGTGTGTTGTGGTATCAATTTCCTTATCTTTGTTGTTGTTGCAATAAATATGATTTGCATTTGTGGTTAAGTTTATTAATTCGGTGAAAACCGATTCATCCCCCCTCTCAGTTTTCCTTCATTGTTGTTGCCAACAATTGGTATCAGAGATAGATCATTCAGAAGAAGTTTGATCACTTGAGGTGATTTGAGATGGCAATTGGAAGTGTTATTTTTAAGAAGGAAAGTCCAAGATTCCATGGAAGTAATTATGCTATATGGAAGAACTGGATGGAGGTGCACTTGAGATGTCTTGGAGAGCATTACTAGAATATTACAAAGGATTCCTATTCTGTTCCTCAGAATGGACCGGTTATTGCTGTTGAGATCAAGGATTCTAAAAATAACATTAGAGATAAGGAAGCATTGTTGAGTGCCCTGACTGATTCTAAGATGACTAACATGATGGGACTTCAGACTGCATATGAAATTTGGGAGAAGCTTGAGACCTTGTATGAAGGAGATAAACATGTCAAAGTTGCTAGGTTGCATATTTTGAAAGGGAAGTATGAGATGTTGAAGATGGCAGAAGATACGAACATAAAATCATTTATGGCTAAGGTGAATGAACTTGTCCTAGGTATCAGATGTGTCAGTGGAACCATTGAAGAAGATGAAATTGTTGCTAAGGTGTTGAGATCATTCCCTCCTTACAAACATAAGGTAGCTGCTATTGATGAGATCTTGAGTGTGACTACTATAACAAGAGATATTTTGGTCTGAAAGATTATTGCATTTGAATTGACTAATTTGGTGAATCACATGGAAATTCATAGACAACATTTAGAGCATCTATATTTGAAAAGAACAAGTATGACCCTGATGAATGCTGAATATCTAGATATGAAAGAGAGGGAGAAGAGAATTGGATGACCTTGAAGCATTGATTTCCCATAGATTTCCTAAAGGAGTTGGTGTTACAGATGAAGAATCAAAAGGAGATGAAATTGTGTTTATTTCTATCAAAGAAGATGGACCAGTACCTATTAATTCCACAAGTTGCACTATTGAGGAGAAAGATTCAGTTACTAAGGTTGAAGAGAAAGATGAATGGGTGATTGACAGTAGTTGTTCACATCATATGACCGTTGATTAAAGAAAATTTGTGAATATAGGTATGATTGTGGAATAGTAAGATTTGGATATGACAAAGCCTGTGTGATCCGTGATAGAGGCTCTATTTCCTTTGATGGTAAGCATAACACTAATGATGTCTTGTATGTTGAAGGTTTGAAGTATAATATTTTGAGTGTTGAAAAGATGGTGGACAAAGGTTATGATTTTCAATTCAAGAATGGAAAATGCAAGATCCTAAATGTCTTCGGTATAGAGATTGCATCAAGAACTAAGACTGAAGGTAATATCTTTCACTTGAATGTTGGTGAGAAAAGTTGCTTGATTGCTCAGATTGATGAAAGTTTGTTGTGTCATAGGAGAATGTGTCACATTACTTTTGACTCAATGATTAATATTAGTTGTACTCAAGTTGTTAGAGATTTCTCTAAAATTGTTAATCTTGCTAATCTGATAGGTAAGGAATGTCAAATGGGTAAGTAAACAAGAATTTCTTTAAAGAGTAGGTAGTATTCATCTGATGGATTGCTAGATCTTGTGCATACTAACCTATGTGGATCTACAAGTATAAAAAAGTGTGCAGGGTGATAAATATTTCATCTTATTGATTGATGATTATTACAGGATGATGTGGGTTGCCTTTTTGAGGGAAAAATCAAAAGCATTAGACAAATTTAAGATATTAAAAGAAAAATTTGTGACTGAGACAGGATTGAAGCTGAAATATCTAAGATCTAATGGAGGAGGATAATTTTGTTTTGGTGAGTTTGACTCATTCTGTGAGATGCATGGAACTAGAAGACAATTATCTGCTCCTAGAACCCCATAGCAGAAGGGAGTTGTTGAAAGGAATAATAGAACTATCTTGGATGTTGTAAGGACTATGCTAATTGAAGGGAATGTTTCAAAGATATATTGGAAGGAATCTATTAGCATTGTTGTTTACAAATTCAATCGAGTGCATATAAAAGGTGATATCGGTAAGATTCCTTATGAGCTATGGTTTGGTCATGTTCCCACTATGAGATATTTCAGAATCTTTGGAAGCAAGTGTTATATCAAGAGAGATGAGGATATAGGAAAATTTGATGCGAGAAATGATGAAGTAATTTTCTTGGGATATTCTACAAAGAGCAAAGCCTATCGGTGCTACAATAAGAGATTGAGAAAGATAGTGGAAAGTGCAAATGTGAAGGTTGATGAGAACTATGGAAAAGAGATCAGAGCATGTGGATATGATGATGATTAGAATGTTGTTTTAACACTAAATCAGACTGAAGAATTGAAGCAGAATGATCTGGTAGAGGCAAATACCCCAGATATTGTTTATGCTGCTAGTGAAGAGGTGCAGGAGCCTGAAAATTAGAATAATCAGAAGACTCCAAGGTATGTGAGATTGAATCATTTTGAAAATCAGATCATTGGTGATAAAAATAAAGGTGTAATGACTAGAAGAATGCTAGTTGTTGAAGAGGTATGTTTGATTTCTAAAATTGAACCTAAAGATGTTGTTGAGGCTTGCAAAGATCAAAATTGGATGAAGGCTATGGAAGAAGAATTGAATCAGATTGAAAAGAATAAGACATGGGAACTTGTGCCTAGACCTAAAGACAATAATGTGATTGGTTTTAAATGGGTATTTAGGAACAAATTGAATGAAGCCAGTGAATTTGTCAGAAATAAAGAAAGACTGGTATGCAAAGGATATTCACAAAAGGAAGGAATTGATTATGAGGAGACTTTTTCTCTGGTAGCTAGACTTGAAGCTATTAGACTATTGCTTGCATATGTTTCTTATAAGGATTTCAAATTATATCAAATGGATGTCAAGTCAACCTTTTCGAATGGTGACCTTGAGGAAGAAGTCTAGATTGAGCAACTTGATGGATTGTCATTATCATATGATGGAGACATGGTATGCAAACTAAAGAAAGCTATTTATAGATTGAAACAAGCCCCTAGAGCCTGCTATGCTAGATTGGACAAGTATTTGCTGAAATTAGGATTTACCAAAAGTACTACCAATAGTAATCTATATTTCAAGATTGAGAATGATAACATTTTCATTGTTGAAATTTTTGTTGATGACATTATCTTTGGAGGAGATGATAACTTGAGTATGAAGTTTGTCGGTAATATGCAAAAATAATTTGAAATGTCTATGATAGGAGAGATGAATTTTTTATTAGGTTTGCAGATTTCACAAACTAGAAAAGGTATTTGTATATCTCAAGCTAAATATGTGAAGGAATTAGTGAAAATTTTTGGGTTAGAAGATTCTAAACTACTTGGAACTCCTATGGTGACTAGTTCCAAATTATCTAAAAATGATGAATCTCCAAAAGCTAATCAGAAGTTATACAGATATATGGCTGGTGTACTATTATATCTAACTCAAACTATACGTAACATTATGCATGTTGTGTGCATGGCTGCTAGATATCAAGTTGATCCAAAAGAGAGTCATGTCACTATTGTGAAGAGGATATTCAGATACTTGAAAGGAACTATGGATTATGCTTTGTGGTATCCGAGGAATGATAAAATCATGCTATGTGCTTACACTGATGCTGATTGGGCTGGTGATATTGATGACCGAAAGAGTACCTCTGGTGGTGCATTAGTTTTGGGTAAGAAATTGGTTTCATGGGCAAGTGAAAAATAAGATTCAGTTTCCCTATCTACTGTTGAAGTTGAATACATTATTGCTGCTAGTAACTACACTTAGGTAGTTTGGATGAAACAAATGTTGAAGGATATCAGAGTTATCTATGATGAGCCTTCTATCATATATTGTGATAATTCCAGTGTTATCAATATATCAAAGAACTTGGTACAACAGTCAAAGACTAAGCATGTATCAATCAAGTATCATTTGCTGAGAGAAAAACCAATGAAGAGGAAGTAAAGCTAGTGTATGTGTCTACAAAGGAATAAATTGCTGATATTTTCACCAAGCCTTTGTCTATCTGAGAGACAATTTAGGGGTATCCACCCCTTCTGATAGGAAATAGATGCATTGAGTTGCATTAATCTTGTGGACTTCATAGTCTTATCTTTTTGTCTAGATTGATGCATTTACGTTGCTCCTCTAATGGAGTAGTCTATTTGTGGTTCAGTTGAGCTGGTTGCAATCATGATTTGTTTATCTAAAGGGGGAGAGTTTGGATTTCTATTTTCAAAACCTTTGTCATTGATGTCAAAGGGGGAGAGAAAGAATGTGAAAAACTGTCATCTGTTATTGGTGTGCTTGATCTTAAGGGGAGTTTATTGGAGATGTTTTCTTTATTTGCATTGATTATTTTTCACATCCATATGTTTCCATCAATGGAAAAGGGGGATATTATTGGACATTACTACTGCTAGAATATGTTGTTGTCATTGATGTCTACATATTTTTGTGGTTTTATTGCTCCAGTGGTTTTAGATTGGTTTATTGGGATCATTGTTCCATGTATGGAGTATTTCTTGTATTGATATATCTTTCTATATTGGTTTCTGTGATCCAGAAGCTTAATTCATTATATTGTATGATCTGGTTTACAGTCTGGTTTTTTTTATCAGTGCTTTGTAGAGTTTAGTATTTCCTTTGGTATATTCCGATGTGATTAGATCTTGAGTTATGATTTTGGGAGATTGTTTGGGATGTTCTTATGTATCTTCATTTCAGATAGTTCATGATTTGGTGCTTCGCAATTTATCTTTCCTCGTGGTAGTTGTTGTTGTTTAAGTGTTCTTGAGTCTTAGATGTGGATCAATGAAGATTTGATAAGTGGTGTTTACAGTTGTTACAGATAATTCTAATGTGTTTGGTGGTGTTTCCTAATTACATCCTATTTATTTTGATGATCTGCACTTATCCTTGTGCGCGTTCTTGGTAATTTTGTTGAACCGGTGATATTCTTCATATTATGTGGTATTCTTGGTGGTGTAGCATGTTATGATTGAACTTGGAAAGATTTCTAGTGTTGATGTGTGTTTGGAGATTTGGTTTAGTTCCATCTAATATCATTTATATCATAATATTGGTCTGGTGGTCAATCTTTGTATCGTGTGATATAATTTTGTAATTGTGAGTTGAGGATTTGGTCTACCTTGTAGTCAAGATTGATGAATTATATATCAATAAGTGATATAGTCATCTAAATTTGGTATCGATGTTTTTGTCTGCATTATTAGAGAGTGGTAAAAGTCTGAACAAGAAAATACATCCTTCAACATTATGTTTGAGCAGAGATTAGAGTGTTGCAGAGCATACAATGTGCTTAACCCAAACTGTCATCAGGCATTTGAAGATGCTATTATTTTAGTTCATTTGATTCCGGATTGTTGTCCAAATATTTTGTAAGTTAGTGAGACTTCTTTGTAAGGTAGTGAACCTTCCCTGAGGGTTGTAGCCTTTCAGGTTATTAAATTTGAGCAGTGAGCCCTAGGCAGTGAGCCTGAATGCATGTGCATTCCCCATTGTAATTATTTTCACATACTACTGTAGGGTATCATCTAATTGTGGATAGGTTCCCACCATGGTTTTTCCCTTATCTGGTTTTTCCACGTCAAAATCTTGGTGTTGCATGTTGTGGTATCAATTTCCTTATCTTTGTTGTTGTTGCAATTAATTTGATTTGCATTTGTGTTTAGGTTTATTGATTTGGTGAAAACTAATTCATCCCCCCTCTCAGTTTTCCTTCATTATTGTTGCCAACAGTTGTATCTTCATGGTTTGGGGATCATGGTTTGACTATTATTTTTGGGAGCTCTTGGTTAAGTTCTTTGATTCTGTTGGGGCTATAAAGGATCTTCAACTAGGAAATGGTTGTCACGATGCCCAAATATCTTCACTACATGGTTCAATGGATTCATCATTTTATGATGTATTTTTATTTTCATGTGGTTTGGAGATGGTGGCATCTTGGTGCAATGGAGGATTCTTGAGTCTTTAGTGAGATATTGTTGGTTCTCTTTGGTTTTGTGTATTAATCATTATCTTGGAGCTTCATGATTTTATAGGGTTGCATTTGATGTTAGGATGGATTGATTGGTGTATGCTCATGAACACGAGAGAGACTTAGGTGAGGCTATGAGATCTCATATTTATTGGCATTGTGTGTTGAGATGGTTACTCTTTGATGAGGATTTTAGTAGAAAGACCGAGGAGCATATACCTAGTTATGGATGTGAATCCATTATGGACCTAAAGAGAAGACTGACATTTATTATAATCTTTTATTGTTTGGTTTTGTGAGCACATCATGATCTTGTTTGTCACTCTTCACCTACTCAATTGGTAAATGATCCGAGAGGTATTTCTCACCTGGTTATCAAATACATTGTTTATTTTGTATCTTATTTTCTCATGTGAGTAATCTTTGAATATAGAATTCTTGAGGACTTTTTGAGGAGAAGATGTATGGTTTTATGGATTTCCATTATTCTCTATGTTCTTGGTCTTATGCTATGGATATGTTTTTGATAGATTATTTAGAGAGGTATAGGATATGGTTTGTGGCCTTGGGAATAATCCTCTTTGATGTGGGAATAGATGGTTTGTTTGATCTACCTTTAGTATGAGATATTTACATGTATTTATGTCATGTTTCACTCGATTTGAATGTTATACATTGATAATTTCAATTTGGGAATGGTGAAGGAGATCTTACATTGCACATTGGTACATACTAGTGTTAAACAAGAATGTGGTTTTATTGCAGGTCCTCTAATTAGTCTTGTTATCTATGTTCGTGTTCACATGGCTAAGTATGAAGAAGTTGGGAGAGCTATAGATACTAATGGCGAGAGATATTGCAACATATCTATTTGTAGGATTTGAAAATCAATGTATGTTTCCTTGATACTATATAATATAGGAGTTAGCCACATCCTCTATGTGAAGTACTATATATAGACATTTTATGGTTTGATAATTTTTAGATTTGACATTACTCATGCAATGGGATATTTTGGATATGTGTCTGATTATCCTCTATGATATCTTGATTTTCTAATTACTGATGTGATGATGAGTTTACATGTTTCATTGGATTTTGATCTATGAGTTATGTAGTTGTGCAGGCTTATCACCTATTCACTTACAATGGGATGGCTCAAATGTGAGCTATCTTTATCCACAAGATTGTTAAAGTGGTGATGTAGAATGTGTTAGTTAGCCTTGTTTGTGGTCATTTGTGCATTGGTATGTTACTTTGAGATAGGAAGTTGGATATATATAGATTTGAATGTAGAGTTAAATTTGATTACATGAAGTTTTATCTATGTTGGTTTACCTTGGTTTAAGGTATGGCTAGCTTTGATGAATTTTATTTTTTTGTGATTTTTGTACTAGGTGATATAAGTTTAAGTCAGTTACAAAGACACTTTGTTATAATTTGAATGTTATGCTTATGTTCATGTGGTGATTTTTTCATGTTTCAGTTACACATGATATGGTTCACCTTGGCATGTTCTTTTTTCTTCCATATGTGGCATGTTGGATGATGGTGGAATTTGTTGCTTGATGGCGGTTGTCATGGTTCCTTTTGTAGGTGTCTTGTTGGAGCATGAGAGTATGGAGAAGATTTAGATGGTACATGGATGGATAAGGGATGGTTTTCCCTTGTTTTTTTATTCCTATGGATGTATTTACAATGTATGACGTCAAGTGGGAGAATGTTAGGATTAAGATGCAATCTAGCTTGCAAATCATATGACGCCACTCCAAAATCCTTCAAAAGTGTCCTAAGCTACTTAGGATGTATTGGGAAAATAATTTCTAACATTTAATTCTCACCATTATTTGTAATGCATTCATAATGGGTGATGGGTTCCACTTGTAATGGTAAAAGTGGGTTGTGAAAACAATTATTTAACGTTATTTTGGACCCCCTTATGGATGTGTAGAATAATATATTTAATGCCTTAAGGAATTAGAAAAAGAGTGACCTATAGGCTTCTCTAAGTGGGAGCGTGGAAGACACAACAGGTGTTTCTTGGTATATGGTCATTTATTACATTTAATGTAGTGTTTGTCTTGCAAGTGTGGGAGCCTTAGCTGGAGGGAGAGAATTGGAAGCTAAATGGGTGTCTTTTTTATGAGAAATATCAAGGCATTCAAATTTTTATGGTCATTAGGAATGAATAGTATCCTTTGGGAACCTTTATTGGGGGTTTTTGAGTTCTTGTTATTATATAAATTCAGCCTTTAGGTATAGATTCTATAGGTAATAGTTGAATATAGATTTCTTTCCAAAAAAGGGATGAATGGGAGGAATAAGGAGGTTGTTTACATGTACATAGGTTCTTCTAGGGTGGAGGAAAAGAGCATAGTGGAAGTGATTTTATTGTAAAACGTTTATTGTTGATAATGCAAGCTTGTCCTCTCTTCTTGATGGAACTTTTTCCTAGAAGGGTTCCTCCATGTAAATTATGTGTTATGTGTTGATCTTTTGTTTCTAATTAATGCCTTTTGGCTTCTATATTATGATGATGTTAATCATTATTTATTTTTGTTATAATTTCACATAAGATAGGCTTATTAAGCATGGTATATAGGCCGATATTTGGCATCATTAAGAAGAAGGATCTAATCTTGGGTTTTCCACAACAAATGCAAGTTAATTTTCATATTTTCATATGAGTTTTAGATTTTAATTTTGAGGATATCCAAGCCTTGTATCTCATCCTTTTATTATTTTGTTGGATAGATATTGATCTTCACAATCTTTAGTATTAAACCAGTTTATTTCTCAGCACTTATCGAGTCCACAAGAGACAACATTATATAGTACAACAATTTACACAACATTTTTTTGGTTTTTAATATTATAAAGAATTGTTTTTTATAACTATACCCTCCAAGGATTTCTTATGTCTTTACACAACCTTGAAATCAATGTAGATCATTGAGGTTTGAGATTGATATATATTAGGTTTTTCCATGATCATTTATGAATAAAGAAATAGAACAAATCGAGGCAAGAGATAGATCTAAGCATAAATAAGAGTATGCGAGTATAATGTGGAGTGTGAAGATAGTATATTGTTACAAGAATACAATTAAACTTGTATTCCATTTTGATATATTACATTTCTTTTACGATTAATAATAATATGAGGAATTATTTAGAGCTTGGGCTTTTCCTTCTTTGAAAATTTCCCCTAGGGTAAATCTTTCTTGATCATTTTATGTTATTATTTTATGTGTTTGTGTGTGGAGTGATCTACATATATAAATATTCCTTAAATTGAATCTTATAAAATGATTGTACAAACTCAAAAAAATTGATTTATATAAATTATATATTTTAGGTTTATTTTTTTTAGTACTTGTTAGTGCATATCACTAATATGTTATTTTTGTATAGTGATTATTATCCTAACCATTGTGCAATTGCTAGTTTAATTTCACTAACGTGTTGATGAAGTTTATTTGTTTAGAGATATGATATTTAACTTGACATGGTTTATAGTGCCTTGTTAATAATTATTGATGCTCTGCAAAAAGGATTAGAAAATATGTTTGATGGCAACACACACAAGAGCACAAGAAATGAACATTAGTGTTAGCAACAAAAGATTATCCTAAACAGGCATATCAAGAGAGATATTAAGCATGAAATAAAAAGCATATAAACATAGAATAAAATAGCTAATCAAGATGCTCATAGTTGCTCCTCCCTTGTTCCTCTCCTCTCCAAGTCCCAAATGAGTGTAGCTCTTAGCTTTTAGCACTAGCCATGGATTCCATATGGAGATTCAAGATGGTTGAATATGATAAGAAAATGCTATGCAAGTGTAGATAGTGATGCTATGAGAAAGCTCTATGCTAATACCAGTATAACAACAATACTCTAATGCTTCTTTTTGCTTGAGGAGAAGGGTTCTATTTATAGAAGAAATGGGGAAATGAAGGGTTAAGATTGAGTAATCTTAACAAGGGTTAGGATTGAAAGATATTCAATCCATGTGAGAGTTTCAACCCAATCCCATGTTGACAAGTGTCACCATGAGAAGGCTTGAGAGGAGAGATAAGGAGCATTAAATGCTTGAGGGGACATGATGGTTACCCTAGTCAAAGAAATAAATGCTTTGAAGAGACACATGGGTTACATGAGGGTTAAGTTAGGGGTCAAAGTCCTTAACCATGGGTGTAAGTGGAATTAACCATTAATGGTCATGTAAGAGCCATAAGTGGTTTGGAAGACTTTAGAGGTTAATTTGTTGAACACACAAAGCATTAATTGCTTTTCAAAGACTTTGGAGTCTTTGAGAAGTGACTCCAATTTGCTTAGGAATGTGACAATATTTAGGGGATGGATTAGGTTAATTAGGAAGGGTTTAGAAGAATCTAGAAGGGGTTTAGGCATGCAAGTGGATTTTGTAGGAAAATGCAAGTGGGAGAAATTTTGGTATTTTCAATTAAAATAAAATCATTTATTTCAATTAAATGGTGTAATTTGCATTTGGATAAATATTCAAATTTATTTAAATGAGAAAAAGGAAGATAAAGAATTAAAATGCTTGAAGACTTTGAGGGAAACCATTGAAGGCTTGAAGACTTTAAGGAAAACCATTAAAGTCTTAAGAAGACTTTAAGGGAAGCCATTAAGTTTGAAGACTTTAAAGCCATCAAGTTTGAAGACTTTAAGGGAAACCATTAAAGGCTTAAGAAGACTATAGAAGGAAGCCATCAAGTTTGAAGACTTCAAGGGAAACCATTAAAGGTTTCAAGTGGGTGAGGATAAATAGGATTTTAAATAAATAATTTATTTAAAATAGCTATGCAACTTGCTTTTGTAGGAAAATACAAGTGGGTGGAGGATAAAGGTGATTTAAATAAATTATTTATTTAAAATAATTGTGCAACTTGCATTTGTAGGAAAATGCAAGTGGGTAGAGGGTAAAGGTGATTTAAATAAATGTTAATTTATTTAAATGTGAGAGGTGGGATTTTGGGGGATTTAAATAAATATTAATTTATTTAAATTTGAGAGAATATTTAATTAAATAAATATGATTTATTTTTTTAATTAATGGTCTGAATTTGGTTAAGTGAATTAAATCAAATAAATTGAATAATTTATTTAATTAATAGGAGAAGAGGGTTAAGATGAATTAATTAAATATTAATTTAATTAATTATTAATTGATGGTTAAATAATCAAATAAATACTAAGTATTCATTTAATTAAGTGGACATATTTATGTGACTACAATTATTAAACCACTCCTATTGGATTACCATGCTTATGCTTCTAGTGAAAAAATGAAAGATGTCATTTATATAATTCAGTCACAATAGATCTTCCTTCTCATTGATTCATTTGTGGTTGTTTAAATATGATTAATTTAGTATTTAATAAATTAAATCATCTTCTTATGCACTAATAAAATTGTTCGGAGACTAGTGGTACTACATGATTAATGAACTTTGAGGTTGTGATCCTAATAATTTCTTCCATTAAGAGTAACTATATATTTGACACTATTAATATATTTTATAAAGGAATTAAATGTTCTTGTCATTCTTAGTTCCAATCCATCTTTATAAAAAATAAATTTACCAAGACCTATGATTTTATAGAGTCATGCTCCATTTGTTATATGTTCTAGGATTTTGGGTTTGATCACAAATTGCTTCTATCTACATCTAAATTTTCTTTACAGTTTCCTCAACCTACCTAGATATAATTGGTAGGTAGTATTATTATTTTGGGCACTTTAAGTATATTCATCAAGTTGTCCTTATTTCTCCTACTCTTTGTGTGTTGACTACAAAAGTCTCCCTAACTATCTACATTCTAACTATACTTCCAAATAATATTGTTAAAGGTATCTCCTATCACAATACTAACTATCAAATTGATAATAGTTATTTTTATTAAGGAATATTTTATCTATTTAAAAAGAAGAGGATAACTTTAACCAAGCATTTCAGTGCCTTGGCATCTTTCACTTGTTTTTAGATTAGATTTTTTTGGCTAGAAAATGATTGATGATAGTACAAAATGTTTGTTTCTCAAAATACCATTACTTTTTAGTTTTCATCTTTATCTCTTTATATTTCTATTTTTTAAGTTGTAGAAAGTCTATAAGGCATTTATTCCATTCATACATGTTTAATCTTTTTGTTGTTGGGATTCTTCTTTGGAATTCTACAAAAAGGTTGAAAAAAATTAATGAAATTTTGTATGGGTTCCCCTTTATTAGGAAGAAGATTTTTTCTAGGTTTTCCTAGGAATTTTAGTCTCTTACATTTTATTAAGGAAAAAATAGGTTTTGAAGGGACCCTAAAAACTTGATTACAAAGAGCTCCAAACAAGAAACACAGCCAATCAATAGCTCAACCACAATAAGAAAAGAAACCAAACAAGAGACCTCTAGAACAGAAAGCCAACAAGAAAAAATAGAAAACCAAACATAGATTATTCAAGGCTTCAGTAACTTTAGCTTTCATCTAATCTTAATTTTGAGATAAGTTCATCGGATCTTGTAATTTGAACATTGCCTCCTCCCTAGTCTTATTGAGATGCCCACAGGTCTAAGCTGATGGAACCCCACTATCATCCTTAAAATTTTTACCCTTCTCATCCAGATCGATATCATTTACAATGTTTCCCCTAGACTTGACAACTTGCACATTCTACCAGCTATTCACAAGGGTTTTAATCCCTTCTATTCTTGTGTGAATGGTTTTATAGCTCATCTTGACCAAATTAGTGAGATTATCATCAATTTTCTCTGTCTTAACTTCAAGAACCCCCAAACTACCTTCATAGTCTATATTCAAGTGACCAACATCCTGGGAAATATCTTCATGGATAGAAAGTATTCTAGTTTTTTCTCATCAGAAATCATATACCAACACTAGCCCTAAAGGCAACCTAACCATAACCCTAGTCCAACGTAACCATTTTACTTTTAATAGACTATATTTTAACATTAACCTGATTCATTTCAATTTTGAAAACCTTAACTAGTCCATCACAACATCCCTAGCAATACCCAAAAGATCTAGGGAATTCTCAGGGTCACTCCCAAGGAAAGGAGTCATTTTGTAGGTCCCTAGGAAAGGGTGGATGATTAGTTTTGTCCTCATTAGCATGATTAGATAATGGAGGGGAAGGGACCACTCCCAAGGAGCCTTCCCCTCTACTCTTTGAATCACCTCCTTCTAAATTTTGGTTATCCCCTACCTCCTCAACACCTGATTCCTCATCAAGCCGACTAGGAGAATCATGCACAACCTTCTTCCTTTTAACAAATATTCCTTTTTCATCCCTAAGAAGGGAATTATATTTTTTTTTCTCCTTTGATACATAAATATGTCTCTTCTTAGAGGAAGCACCATTCTCTATTTCCTTGTCCTCATCCTCTACATCATCATCCCCCTCCCCTGAATTAGACTCCTTTTCCTCCTTAGACCCCGTGTTTATTGAATTAGAAGGGGCAAAAAAATTTCCTTTACCCTTAGGGGAAGATGGGAGGGCATTGAAATGTTCCATAATCAGAAAGATCAAGTCATTATGAGGAAGCTAGTGTTTCTATGCTTCTTATTATGTTCCTTAATATTGGCTTTCAAGTACAACAAGAGGTAGAACAAAATAAAACCAAAATTTTAGTCTCTTGTTTGGCTAAAGGGTGTTGTAAATTATAAATACCCATGTTCAAGTAATAATGTTGTTGTTTAAAATGGATAATAATAAACAAAGAAGTGAATGAAAATTTTAAAAAATTACATGGTACTATACTTACTTTTTATGTTAAATTTTGAATCCTATCTGTAAACCTTTACAAAGCCAACTACTAACCCTAGATTTATAAAATAATTCAACACAACATCAATAGAGAAAATACAAATGCATGCAAATACTAATAAAATCAAACAAGGTATACCCACACATGTAAGAGAGGCTTGTTTCCGTTGTCTCATATACTCTATTATCTTACATTGATGGTGTTGCTCTCAAGTCTCATATTTGTGTTGTGCTAGCACAAGATCTCAAGGAAGAATAGATGAGATTGTGATGATGTATGCTTGTGATGAAGTATTGCTAAAATGATTTCGATAGTATGTAAGTATGATTGCTTGAGATGATCAAAATGAAAGGAAGAATCCTCTTTTATAGAGATCTCGAAGAGAAACAAGGGTTTAGATTAAGAGGTTAAATGATAAATGGACAAGATCACATAGATGAAAGAGAATCAATAATATTTGAGGGTAGGTAAAGATGAAGGGAGGAGATTAAGAGGTGGAAAGGAGAAAGATAAGGATGAATAAGGTTAAGATGTTTTAAATTGAAATGGAGGGCTAATATTGAGGATTAGGTAATTTATTGAAATGTGTTGTCAAGTGGATAAGAAGAAAAAAGGTAAATGAATTAATTAAATAAGTAAAAATATTTATTTAATTAATAGTGGAAAGGGATATATAAATTAAATAAATGAGATATATATTTAATTTAAGAGAGGGGGTGGGATCTAAATAAATAATAAATATTTATTTAATTAAAAGACAATTTTAGGTTTTCATACTTACTATAAGGCCACTTAAAGAAAATATATCTAGAAAGGACTTAACATTTGAATATAATTCTCATTATTAAGTAACTAGCTTAAGTTTAAGGTACTTTCATTGCTTGGAGTCTATAAAAAAGTTGAGAGGATGTCAAATCGTTGATAGTTTAGAATGGGAATGGCTATATGAATAAAATATCTTTCAACCTTCAATTTATTATGTGGTCTCCTATGTGTCGGCAACAACAATGCAGGGAAACTAAGAAGGGGGGTGAATCAATTTTCACCAAACTCAAACAAATTAATCTCAACTTTAGATTTGATCAGGAACATCTATATCAAAGATAAACACCACATCAACAACACACATAACACATGGATTTTTGATGTGGAAAACTCAGTCAAGGGAAAAACCACGGTGGGAACCTACCCACAATATGATAATACTCTACAGTATTCTGTGTAAATATTACAATGGGGAATACACATGAATTTAGGCACAATGCCTAGAGCTCACTGGTCAAAAACAAAAAAGGGCTACAACCCTGGGAAGGCTCACTTCCTTACAAAGATCGGACAATAATCTAGATTACATGAACTAAAGGAATAGCATCTCCAAATGCTTGATCATAGTTATGGTTAAGCACACAATTTGCACAACAACACTTATCTACTCTTCACCACTACCAAAAGATAAATTTGTTTGTTTGCACATTTAATACTATCAGAAATCATAGATACAACTGCAGACATGCAACTTACATGATTACAACACTTATTTATATAAATCATCAACCTTATCCTCAAAGTTGGCTCAACACATAAGACCTAATTACAAAATAACACCACACGATACATAAATTAATAACCAAACTAATACAATGTCGGCAAGGACACAGCTTGGACCCAAATCAAATCCTCGAATATGAAACACCACCAAATAATTTGCCAAGTTCATCTGCAACATGCAACAGCCATCAAGTTAGCCAAAAGTTGTATACCATGAAGAATACCACCAGACAAATAAAATCTTCAATAACATACTCTAAGATCGCACGAACCACAAAAATGCATAGAATATAATCAAAGAACATCAAGAAGCAACATGAATTCCACCGCAATAACCACAACAACTTGGATAACAAGAATCATCATTATTCCATCACCGGAGCTCAAGAACACCTATTGACAAATTGAAGATACGCCTATGAAGTTCCAAATCATGAACCACCTGAACTAAGGATACACATGAACATCCCAAATACTCTCCAAAATCTGCACAACATAAGGAATCAATTCTGGAGCAATACAATCCAAAAATCATAACTCTGCAATACATAATCAACAAAAAAACCAATCATCACACTGGATCACATAACTCGATCAAATCACCTTATGGAACACTAAAACTCATACTGAATCAACTAGAGATAAGTATATCAAAACCCATTAATCTACATTAGCACATCTACAACCAATTCAACTCTTTGCAACAAACCAATTCTTTGCAAAACATAAATATGTTGACATCAATGACAACAACACATTCCAACAACTCTAATATCCAAAAATATCCCCCTTTGGCATTGATGAAAATGTATGAATGTGAAAAAAAATCAATGCAAAGAAATAAATCAACTCCAGCAATCTCCCCCTAAGATTATACACACATAGCTCTCTACTTGAGATAGATAAGACATGTTTTCACATGCATCTCTCCCTCTTTGAAAGCAATGCTAAAGACACATACAAATCATTATTATCTCCTTTATAGATAATCTTTCCCCCTTAGACTCATACTAAAAAAACTCCGAACAACTGAACCACACATTGACTACTCCCCTAGAGCAGCAACACCCACTCATCAATCTGGATAATAGGATAAGACTATGAAGTCCATCGGATCGATGCAACTTAATGCATCTAGTTCACAACAGGAGGGACAGTCACCCCTAACTTCTCTCTCAGATATAGAAATGTTTCTACAGACAAAGGATTAGTAAACATATCTACAATTTGTTCCTTTATAGATACATAATCCAATCTAACTTCCTTTTCATTAATTTTCTCTCTCAAGAAATGAAAATTGATTGATATATGTTTTATCTTAGAATGCAACATCAGATTCTTAGAAATGTTGCTAGCACTATAATTATTACAACATATAATAGTAGGCTTATTATAAACAACTCTAATAACCTTCAGCATCTACTTCATCCAAAGTACATGAGTACAATTGGTAGCAGTAACAATGTATTCAGCTTTTGCAATGGATAAAGAAAATGCATCTTGCTTCTTACTTTCTCAAGAAATCAACTTCTTTCCCAAAAAGAATGCTCCACCGGTAGTACTCTTCTGGTCATCAACATCACCTACCCAATCAGCATTTGTCTAAGTATTTAAAGTGAAATCATCATTCTTTGGATACCACAAACCATAATCAATTGTTCCCTTCAAATATTTGAATATCCTCTTCACAATAGTAACATGACTTTCCTTAGGATCAACTTGAAATCTTGCAACAAGACATACAACATTCATAATGTCAGGTCTAGTCTAAGTCAAATATAGCAGTCCACCAATCATAGATCTATACAGGGTCTACTTAGCCTTCAGAGATTCATCATCTTTTGTCATATTGCATCCAATCACCATAGGAGTTCCAATAGGTTTGGAATCATCTAACCCAAACTTCTTTAGCAATTCCTTCACATACCTAGATTGAGATATGAAAATGCCTTTGTCAATCTGTGTAATTTGCAATCCCAGGAAGAATTTTATCTCACCTATCATAGACATCTCAAATTATTTTTCCATATCATTGTAATATGGTGAAAAATGATGAGGGGAGATCAAGTGGAAATCTTTACTCCCCTCAAAAGAGGAATTAAATTTTCACAAAGGATTCCCTTCAATTTTTCACACATTACATTCAAAAGAGGGATTGAATTCACTAGATCCAATCCCGAATGGTAAGAGATTGAATACTAAGTGCATTTTAGTAAATTTGGAAAGTATTAGGAAAGTAAATTAACCCTCTTTTGTAGTAGGCTAATTGAATTACGCAAATTGAAACTAAGTGCAGAAATGACAAAGAAGCGATTATAGCTTGAGATAGAGATGCGAAATGAAGTTGTACACCTGGAATTAACAGTAGAATGTCGAGATGAAGCTTCCTTGTAAATTTGAGAAATATTTGCAAGGACCATGCATAATTTATGAATGGTCCTCCGAAAAATCCGTGTGCCAAAAAGGGTTTTTCCATCTCTGAAAAATGAAGCCTAAACCTCAACTAAATCCATACACCTACAACCTACACACAAAAAAGATAAGGAAATGTTGTTGGGATTAGGAGTTTTCCTTCAATTCAAACCCCGTTTTGGAATTAACCAAGTGGTTGTAAAATGTTGCAAGTAAATGAAAGGAAATGTCTGAAGTAAAATCCACCTCAAGAAGGGGATGTAATTTAAATGTTGATACCTTTGTAGATGAATTTGCTTGAATGGGTATGTGAACTAGGATGTCTTGAATGTTGATAGAAATCTCCTCTTCAATGGTTGAATCCTTGTCTTGAATGCAACACCTAGCCTTGAAATGAGACTTGAAATGCTCAATGCTTGAATGTTTGATAATGATAATGGAGACTTCTCGCTTGTTCACCTTACTTTCGCTTGCACTTGATTTCACTTATTTTCATTTATTTTCCTTATTTTCACTTATGTAAATAGGAGGGGAAGTGCTCCTTATATACTTGCCAATTAGGGGTGTTTAGGCAATTTCCCATCCTAGGCCAACATAGGAAAACCTTTTCCCACTCACAAATTGATAAGCCCTATGCAAGGGGGGACCAAATGGGGGCCAAAATAGGGCCAGGACAAATGTGCCATGCCCCTATCCTACCCTAACTTAGGATAGGAAGCAACAAGACGGTCATGAATAATGATGAAAAATGCAACTTAGTGATGTCTTGAGCATGTTTTGGGTCTCCGATTAGGCCTAGGGATTTGTCTGCTAAAGCAAAGACCCAAATGCGGTCAAAAATTGCAAGGGTTACAATTGGATGACGTTACAATCATCAACAAACCTCTTACTCAAATAATCATCTCCTCCAAAAATAATGTCATCAACAAAAAATTCAACAATCAAAATATTATCATTATCAATCTTGAAGTACAAGTTGATAGTTCTGATACTAATTGTTAAGTACAGATGCCAAGATAACAAGATGAGAGGGGGGGGTGAATCATTAAAACTTAATCTTCAATATATTCAACAGATTCAACCTCGGTAGCTTAAACAGATATATGTAATCAAAACTGTAAAACATGCAACCTTAAGAACACATAATCATAACAACACTCGTAACACCAAATTTAACGTGGAAACCCAAATAGAGAAAAACCACTGTGAGATTTCAGACCCACTAAGAAATATACTCTTTTAAATTATGCTCGATTAAAAGAAAATATTGTTAAAGATTACAAACACCTTGCTAGATGTGACCCGGTTAAGGGATTTCCCTCAAATCTGTTAGGATCTTCACCTTGTTAGAGATGACCTTGTTAAAGGGTTTCAAACACTCAATTAGAATGTCACCTTGCTAGAGGATTTTACAAATAAGACTGTTAAGTCCACTCCTTTAAAATATTTTCTATCACTTCACAAAATAACAGTAATAAAAATATATCTACAACTTTGCATCTAAAATGCTAAAGCAGATTCTTATTTTCTCAATACAATCTAGTCATAGGACTTATCTTGTCCCTCTACAGGACTCTATACTCTATTAATCAAACAGGTCTTCAAGCTTCTATGCTCGATAATCACTATGTAGCATCCCTGTGCTTACACTTGCCAACATCCATTGTTTATCAACGGTTCCTTATTTATAGACAATTTGCTAACCACTTAATCTCTTTGATCACATTTCCCATGATCAATCATAGCCATCAGATCTTCAATCTTGACCAAGTTCAATGTATCTTTCGATCGGAAAATGTTTTACCTCGCCTTGGAACTTGCATATATTTCTTGGAACTTGTATTAGGGCATTGCGGTTTAATCTGAGCTATAGATCTTCCTGTCGATCTTCCATTGCCATAGATCCTTAACAAACTTCATACACATTGTATCAATCATTTAATCATATCCAGCTCATCAGCTTCCATCATTAAATAATGCATGTATACATCCAATGCATTCTGTTATTACTCGGTTGCAACTCGGTAAATACTAAACTTCACTCAGTAGACATTCCGCCTTCATTAACCAATAGTGATAACCTTAGGGTTTACCAACTAGGTTCCTTAGGTTTTACCGACTAGGTTCTTTGCTCGGTAACATAGTATAGTATTAACCTTACAAACAATAGCATATGTAGGATATCAAAACAATCTAAACAAAATGATCTCATCATTGTCTCACTTGGTAATAGTTACCCATTGAATAACTTATTCCTCCCCTTATTCATCACATTCTTTCTGTGTCTTTTACCGAACTCTTACTTCTCTTCAAAACATACTTCTTAAGATATGGCAACATCCTACTAAATCATAAAATCAATTTCTTGACATCAATGACAAAATAATATTGTGAAGACAGCAAACATCCTTAATCAGTTATATCCATAATTATCAACAACCTTCTCAATATCCTTATTGAAAAGCCAACAATCTCTCCTTGTCTGTTATAATGCCAACAATCTCCCCCTTTGGCATTGATGGCAAAACCAATTGATTTGACCTTAAAAATTCAAATTCATATTGTTGTGATTGTGATTGCTCAAAGTGTTGAAATGCTCTCCCCCTTTCATCAGACTTCTCCCCCATACATTAGTCTTCTCCCCCTTTGACAACAATCCCAAAAAGTAAAGAACTAAAACATGATTTCTTCCGCTAAGAAGTGAATTCCTTGTTGTTATGTGTCAACTCAGTCTTGGTTAGAGCATTATGTCTACAATTTTTGTTCCCTGGATTTGTTTCCTACACACCTTTAGAAAAACATCCTAAAGTGTGGAAATAAGCATCAATCCACACATAATATTCTATAGATTCATCGAATTGATACTTTCACCGAACTCAGTCAGTGAGTAGAAGATAGGGGTAGGACCCCTAACTTACTTCTGCGATACTCAAAAGTGTCCCTTGGCAGTGGCTTGGTGAAGATATATGCTATTTGTTTCTTTGTGTTAACATAATCCAACACCACTTTCTTCTCTTGAACTTCTTCTCTAAGATAATGATATTTGATAGATATGTGCTTTGTCTTAGAGTGCATAACAGGATTCTTTGAAATGTTAATGGCACTAGTATTATCACAGAATATAGTTACTAGCTCAGTAACTTTCTCATTTATGCCTTCCAACAGTTGTTTGATCCATGCTATATTGGTACAATTCAATGCTGCAGCAACATATTCAGCTTTTGTTGTTGACTGTGAAACACATCCTTGTTTCTTGCTAAGCCAACTCACTAGTCTTTCTCGTAAAAAGAAAGCTCCTCCACTTGTGCTTTTTCTATCATCAATGTTGCCTGCCTAATCAGCATCAGTATACACTTTTAAATCAAAATCATTTCTCTTGTCATATACTAAGCCATAATCTTCAGTGCCTCTCAGGTATCTGAAAATTCTTTTGATTATTGTCATATGTGTGTCTTTGGGATCTGCAGAAAATCTTGCAACTATACCTACTGCATGTGCTATATCTACTCTGTTGTGAACAACATATTTTAGCTTTCCAATCATGGATTGGTAAAGTGTCTCATCAATAGATGCAGATTCATTATTCTTTGATAATTTACAGTTGGTAGTCATAGGAATACTTACTGGTTTTGAATCCTTCCTTCCAAATTTCTTCAAGATTTCCTTTATGTACTTGGATTGAGTAATAAAAATCTCATCTTTCATTTGCAGTATCTGTAAACCTATAAAATACTTTATCTCACCGATTAATGACATCTCAAATTCTTTGCTCATTTTATTTCCAAAGTTCTTGCATAAAGAGTCATTTCAACAAAAGATAATATCATCAACAAATATGGCTGAGATCAGTATTCCATTTTCATCATTCTTCATGTACATATTGTCATTTTCACTTGTTCTTATAAAACCAATCTTGATCAAATAAGAGTACAGTCTCTCATACCATGCTCTAGGTGCTTGTTTCAAACCATATAATGCTTTGTTCAATTTACATACCTGATCTTTATTCTTGTCTTCAACAAATTCTTCAAGTTGTTCAATATAAACTTCTTCTTCTAATATACCATTCAGAAATGCAGATTTGACATCCATTTGATATACCTTGAAATTTTTGAAAGCAGAATATGCCAACAATGTTCTTACTCCTTCAAGTCTTGCCACAGGTGCAAAAGTCTCACCATAATCAATTCCCTCTTCTTGAGCATAACCTTTGCAAACTAGTCTTTCTTTATTTCAAATGACCTCACCTTTTTCATTCAGCTTGTTTCTGAAAATCCACTTTGTACCGATTACATTTTTGTCCTTCGGTCTTGGGACCAGTGTCCATGTGTCATTCTTCTTGATTTGATCAATCTCTTATGTCATAGCATTTATCCAATCTTCACTATTAAATGCCTCTTTCACTATCCTCAGTTCAAATTCAGAAATCAGACATGTGTTCTGTCTCAGTTTGTTCCTTGTCATCACTGGATCATTCTTATCTCCTATAATCTGACTTGATGCATGATTTCTTCTGACATACTTGGCTAATACAGGCTCAGTAGCTTCTTCATCACTTGGTAACTGAATATCCTCTTTATTTTCTTCAGTAACTCTCTCGGTATGACTTATCGGTTGAACATAGACAAATTCTTCATAATGTTCTAGTTCCTTAGAATTTCCTTCATCATTTCTTTCTAAAAATTCATCAATTTTCACATTTGCACTTTCTACTATTTTGTTAGAGGATTTGATCAGACATTTAAATGCTTTGCTTCTAGAAGAATAACCAAGAAATGTTCCTTCTTCACTTTTCTGATCAAACTTTCCATTTCTATCATCTTTGTGTACATAGCATCTACTTCCAAAGATTTTGAAGTAACTTACATTAGGTTTTTTGTCATACTAGATTTCATATGGTGTCTTCAAGGTTCCTTTCTTCAGTTTTACTCAGTTCAGGGTGTAAACTATTGTGCTTATTGCTTCTCTCCAAAATGTTTGTGGCACTTTCTTTTCAATCATCAGGGTTCTGGCACAATCCACAATAGATCTATTTCTTCTCTCAACTATCCCATTTTGTTGTGGAGTTCTCAGTGCAGAGACTTATCTTTTTATACCATGATCATTGTAGAATAAGTTGAACTCATCAGAGGTAAACTCTCCTCCTCTATCTGATCTAAGATATTTCAGTTGTCTTCCTGTTTCATTTTCAACTCTTGCCTTGTACCATTTAAACATTTGAAAAGCTTCTGATTTTTCTTTTAAAAACATAACTGACATAATCCTTGAATAATCATCCACAAATAATATGAAATATTTATCACCATAATAACTTTGAACTTTCATAGGACCACAAAGATCAGTGTGCACAAGATCTAAAATTCCCTTAGAAGTGTAGGACTTACTTGTAAAGCTTTATCTTGTCATCTTACCCATCTGGCATCCTCGGCATATAGCATTCTCAGGTTTCTCAAGACTCGGTATACCTCTTACTCAGTGCTTCTTGCTTATTTTGATCAGATTATCAAAATTTACATAACAAAATCTTTTATGCCATAACTAGGTATCATCTATCTTTACATAAAGACACTTATTCCGAGTTGAGTCAAGGTGAAATGTGTTACCTTTTGTTTGAGTCCCGGTAGCAGCTAACTTTCCATGCTTGTCATGAACTTTGACAATTCCTTTCTAAAATTCTATTCGGTAACCTGTGTTGTTTAGTTGTGCTACACTCAACAAATTATATTTCAAACCTTCAACCCAATAAACATCATTACATTTAGCATTTTCAAGAAGTGTTATAGATCCTTTACCTCTCACTGGACATGGTGCATCATTACCAAATCTTACATAACCTCCATCATAATCTTCTAACATAACAAACTTGTGTTTATCACTTGTCATGTGATGTGAGCATCCACTATCTATGATCCAAGAATCATTAGTATTTATGTGAGATATTAAATCTTTTTCTTCGTAATTTTCTTCATCTGATCCATCTTTGATAGCCACATAAACAACTTCCTCTATATTAGTTTCATCTGATTTATCATCATTAGATTCCTCATCAGCTATTAGAAATGTCTTTTTATCTCTTCTTCTGAAGTCTCGGTGTCCTCTGTAATGATTATATTTTTGTCTATCATCTCGGTAATCTCTCTTTTCAGTAGAATCTTTGTCAGGACAATTAGAAGCCATATGTCCTATCTTATCACAATTGAAACATTTCAAAGGTAGTTTTCCTTTATTCTTACCTTTGCCTCTAGGTAACCTTCTGGCTAATAGTGCTTCAAACTCTTCTTTCTTTCTAATTTCTTCATAAAGTTTGTGTACCTCCTCCATGTTTTTCCAAAATCTTTCACTTGCTCCACTATGATTCCCTTCAGAGTACTTATACTTTCTATCATTGTAATCATCAAATTCATCAAGATGAAAAGGACTAAATGCAGACTCAATTTTATTTACCAAAGACCCATTGTTATCAAAGTTACTTAACTCAAATGCATGTATCTTACCAGTAGTAGCATCCAAAAAAACTGGCATATTGGGTATAGACCTCAATTCATTGATTGCAGATACTCGGATTGCATAAGTTGGTAGAAGGGTTCTTAATAACTTACTTGTGACATCCTTTTCTTCAATGGTTCCTCCTACTCCTTTGATTTGATTGACAATCTCCTTTAACCTTGTAATGTACTGGGTTATGTTTTCACCTTCATTCATTCTCATGGATTCAAGTTGTCCTCTTAGACTATCCACTTATTCTCTTTGAACATGGTCATCATTGCCATGCACGAATATGAGCTTGTCCCACATTGCCTTGGCATCATTGCAGCCTTCTAGATCATTAAATTCCGAGTCGGTCAATGCAAATGTTATTTCAATCATTGCTTGAATATGTTCTTGCTTTGCCTTTATCTCTTCCATTGTCAATGGATAGGTACTAGGTGTAATCAAATCATTCTCTAGATAATATACAACATATTCTCCAACTCCTGATAGGTGCAGCTTCATCCTTTTCTGCCATGTAGAGAAGCTTGACTTGTTTAGCTTCGGTGCATCCCTCTTATACATCTTTGGATCTTTGCCTCAAGTACCTTTAAACTTTTCCTCCCGAACTCCAAAGCTCTGATACCAATTGATAGTTCTGATACTAATTATTAAGTACAGATGCCAAGATAACAAGATGAGAGGGAGGGGTGAATCATTCAAACTTAATCTTCAATATATTCAACAGATTCAACCTCAGTAGCTTAAATAGATATATGTAATCAAAATTGTAAAACATGCAACCTTAAGAACACATAATCATAACAACACTCATAACACCAGATTTAACGTGGAAACCCAAATAGGGAAAAACCACTGTGGGACTTCAGACCCACTAAGAAATATACTCTTCTAGAGTATGCTCGGTTAAAAGAAAATCCTATTAAAGATTACAAACACATTGCTAGATGTGACTCGGTTAAGGGATTTCCCTCAGATCTGTTAGGATCTTAACCTTGTTAGAGGTGACCTTGTTAAAGGGTTTCAAACACTCAATCAGAATGTCACCTTGCTAGAGGGTTTTACAAATAAGACTGTTAAGTCCACTCGGTTAAGAGATTTTCTATCACTTCACAAAATAACAGTAATAAAAATATATCTGCAACTTTGCATCTAAAATGCTAAAGCAGATTCTTATTTTCTCAATACAATCTAGTCATAGGACTTATCTTGTCCCTTTGTTGGGCTCTATACTTTGTTAATCAAATAGGTCTTCAAACTTCTATGCTCAGTAATCACTATGTAGCATCCCTGTGCTTACACTTGCTTGCATACATTGTTTATCAACAGTTCCTTATTTATAAATAATTTGCTAACTGCTTAATCTCTTTGATCACATTTCCCATGATCAATCATAGCCATCAGATCTTAAATCTTGACGAGGTTCAATGTATCCTTCGATCGGAAAACGTTTTACCTCGCCTTAGAACTTGCATATATTTCTTGGAACTTGTGCTAGGGTATTGTGGTTTAATCTGAGATGTAGATCTTCCTGTCGATCTTCCATTGCCATAGATCCTTAACAAACTTCATACACATTGTATCAATCATTTAATCATATCTAGCTCATCAGCTTCCATCATTAAATAATGCATGTATACATCCAATACATTCTGTTATTACTTGGTTGCAACTCGGTAAATACTAAACTTCACTCCGTAGACATTTCGCCTTCATTAACCAATAGCGATAACCTTAAGGTTTACCAACTAGGTTCTTTGCTCGGTAACATAGTATAGTATTAACCTTACAAACAATAGCATATGTAGGATATCAAAACAATCTAAACAACATGATCTCATCATTGTCTGACTTGGTAATAGTTACCCATTGAATAACTTATTCCTCCCCTTATTCATCACAATCTTTCTATGTCTTTTACCGACATCTTACTTCTCTTCAATAACATACTTCTTAAGATATGGCAACATCCTACGAAATCAGAAAATCAATTTCTTGACATCAATGACAAAATAATATTGTGAAGACAGTAAACATCCTTAATCAGTTATATCCATAATTATCAACAACCTTCTCAATATCCTTATTGAAAAGCCAACAATCTCTCATTGTCTTTTATAATGCCAACACAAGTTACTATCAGCAGTACCTTTACAAGAATCCAAAATTCATCAAATACCTGTCCAATTTGGTGTACCAATCTCTAGGGGCTTATTTCAGTCCATACAATGCATTCTTCAATGTGTATACTATCCATCTTCTTTAGCTGTCAGTAAAAATCCTTCTGGTTACTCAATGTAGACTTCCTCTTCCAATTCACCATTCAAAAATGACTACTTCACATCCATCTGATATACCTTGAATTTTTTATTAGTAGCATATGCAAGAAATAGTCTAACAACTTTAATTCTAGCTACCAGAGAAAAATTCTCCTCAAAATCAATACCTTCCATTTGTGAATATCCCTTACATACTAGTCTTTCTTTGTTTCTAACAACTTCTCCATCTTCATTCAGCTTATTCTAAAACACCCATTTAGTACCAATTACATTCTTTTCCTTAGGTCTCGAAACAAGTTCCCATGTATTTTTCTTCTCAATCTGGTCTAACTCTTCTTCCATCACTTTTACCCAATTTTCATCTTTACAAGATTCAGCAACATCTTTAGGCCCAATTTTGGAAATCGAACATGGTTCTTTAGCATCAATCCTTCTCCTAGTCATCACACCTTTATTATTATCTTACATACTTGGGGGTCTTCTGATTATTCTAATTTTCAGTGTCTTGAACTTCTTCACCACCAGTAGCATTTGGATTTACTATATATTCTGGATCAATCTGCTTCATACTCGGAGTCTGTGCTTGCATTGAAATAACATCCTAATCATCAGATCCATATCTACATGCTTTGATTTTCTGCGCATGAATCTCATCAACTTTCACATTCACACTTTCCACGATCTTTCTCAATATTTTTTTGTAACACTAGTAGGCTTTTGTCTTAGTAGAATATCCCAAAAAGATTCCTTCATTGCATCTTGCATCAAATTTTCCTATATCCTCATCTCTTTTGATATAAAATTTGCTTCCAAAGATACTAAAATATCTAACTGTAGGAACCTAACCAAACCATAGCTCATAAGGAGTCTTACCAGAATCACCTTTTATATGCACTCGGTTGAATGTGTATACTATAGTGCTAACAAATTCTCTCCAATAGATATGCAAAACATTTCCTTCGATCATCATAGTTCTAGTAGCATCCAAAATAGTTTTGATCTTCCTTTCAACAACTCCATTCTGTTCAGGGGTTGATGAAGCAGATAATTGTCTTATGATTTCATTCTCTTCACAAAAAGAATTAAACTTACTAGAGGTTAATCCACCTCCTCTATCAGACCTTAGACACTTCATCTTCAATCCTATCTTTGTCTCCACTCTATCTTTGAATATTTTGAATTTCTCGAGTGCTTCAGATTTCTCCCTTAGAAAAGTGACCCACATCATTCTTAAATAGTCATCAATCAACAACATAAAGTATCTGTCACCCTGCAAGCTTCTCACTCTAGATGGTCCACATAAATTAGTATGCACAAGATCTAATAACCCACTAGATGTTTACAGTTTTCTATTGAATGAAATTCTTGTTTTCTTTCCCAATTGACATTCTTTGCATATCGGATTAGTAGACTTCACTATCTTAGGAAGATCTCTAACAACTTGAATAGAACTTATCTTAATCATGTAGTCAAGATTAACATGACACATTCTCCTATGCCACAACCAACTCTCATCAATCTGATCAATCAATCAACTTTTCTCACCATCATTCAGATGAAAGATATTACCTTTAGTTTTAGTTCCTGATGCAATTTCTATACTGGAGCTATTCAATATCTTACATTTCCCATTATTGAATTGTAAATCATATCCTTTATCAACCATCTGTTCAACACTCAAAATATTATTCTTCAAACCTTCAACATATAAAACATCATCAATATTATGCTTACCATCAAGAGAAATAGAACCTCTACCATGGATTACACAAGCTTTGTTATCTCCAAATCTCACTACACTGCCATCATACTTCTCCATATTCACAAATTTACCTTTATCACATGTTGTGTGATGTGAACAACCACTATCAATCACCCATTCATACTTCTCATCAATTTTAGTAGCCAAAGCTTTATCTTCAACAATACAGCTTGTAGAATTAGTAGACATTGGATCATCTTCCTTGATAGCAATGAACACAAATTCATTTTCTGAATTCCCTTTCTTAGACTCATCATCTGTCACACCTTCATCAACAATATAATAATATTTCTTTTGATTCTATACTTTCGATTAGGCTTGTTAGGCTTATCATACTTTGACACTTTTTCTACTCTTTCAGGACACCTAGAAGCAAAATCACCAATCTTATTGCATGAAAAACATTTCAAAGGTAACTTCCCTTCATACTTATCGGCTCCCTTAGGAAATCTTCTAGCAATAAGTGCTTCAAGCTCTCCCAGTTCTCTTTCATGTTCTTCCATCTCTCTCATTTCCTTTTCATATTTGGAAGCCCTAGTTAAACTCTCTCTCGGATCATATTTCTGCTTCCTAGATACAATAGCTTTAAATGTAGTCTCAGCTTTGCCATTTGATTCACCAAGTTTTCTCAATTCAAAAGGAACAAGCTTGTCAACTAGTATATCTCTTGTCATAGTTGTCATAGTCTAGATCTCATAAATAGCAACAACTCTATGTTTATAAGCAGGAGGAAAATATCTCAACACTTTATCCACAATCACATCTTCTTCAAGGAATCCATTAGCACACCTGATGTTCAACATAATATCATTCACTTTATCCATAAAGGATGAAATATTCTCATATTCTCCCATTCTTAACAACTCATACTATCCTTTCAAGATCTACAATTTAGCAACTTTCACATGTTTATATCCTTCATACAGGGTTTCTACCTTCTCCCAAATCTCATGTGCAGTTTGCAATCCCATCGCATTAGTCCTCTCTACATCATTTAGGTCACTCAGCAATGCTTCTTTAGCTCTTATATTATGTTCAACATCCTTGATCTCAACAGAAGTAATAGAATAATTCGGAGGAACAACCTATGCATTCTTTGTGATCTTCCAATAATATTCTCCAAGACAATTCAAGTAAACTTTTATCTGGTTCTTCCATATAGAGTGATTAGTTCCATCAAATCTGAGACTCTCCTTCTTGAAAACAACTACCTACCATCCCGGATCTCTTCAAATGAACAAGCTCCTTCCAAAGGATCTATCTTTGATACCAATTGTTGGTAGCAACAATGCAAGAAAATTAAGAGGGGGGGTAAATCAGTTTTCACCAAACTCAAACAAAATAGTTTCAACTTTAGATCTAATTAGGAACAACAATAGAAAAGATAAACACCACATCAACAACACACATAACACATGGATTTCTAACATGGAAAACCTAGTCAAGGGGAAAACCATAGTGGGAACCTACCCACAATATAATGATACTCTGTAGTATTATGTGTAAATATTACAATGGAGAATGCACATGCATTCAAGCAAACTGCCTAGAGCTCATTGCTCAAAAACATCAAAGGGCTACAGCCCTAGGAAGGCTCACTACCTTACAAAGATTGGACAACAATACAGATTACATGAACTAAAGGAATAACATCTCCAAATGCCTGATCACAGTTCTAGTTAAGCAGTCTGCACAATAACACTTCTCTGCTCTTCACCACTACCTAAAGATAAATTCACTTATTCACACATAAAATACTCTCATAGATCATAGATAAAACCTTAGACATACATCTTACATGATTACAACACTTATTTATACAAATAATCAACCTTATCCTCAAGATCAACTCACACATAAGACCTAATTACAGAATTACACCACATGATACATAAATCAATAACCAAACCAATACAATGTCGGCAAGGACATAGCATGGACCCAAATCAAATCCTTGAACATGTAACACCATTAAATAACTCACCAAGATCATCTGCAACACGCAATAACCACCGGGTCAGCCAAAAGTCGTATAACATGAACACGAAGAATACAACAAGACCAATAAAATATTCAATAATGTGCACCAAGATCAACACAGACCATAAAAATGCATAGAACATAATCAAAGAACATCAACAAGCAACATAAATTCCACCCCAACAACTTGGATAACAAGAATCATCATTATTCCATCACCGGAGCTCAAGAACACTAACTGACAAACTGAAAGATACACTTTTGAAGTTCCAAATCATGAAGCACCTGAACTAAGGACACACATAAACATCCCAAACACTCTCCAAAATCTGCACAATATAAGGAATCAATTTTGGAGCAATACAATCTAAAAATCACAACTCTACAATACAAAATCAATAGAAAAACCAATCATCACATTGAATCACATAACTCGATCAAATCACCTTCCGGAACACTGAAACTCATACAGAATCAACTAGAGATAAGTATCTCAAAACCCATTAATTTGCATTAGCACATCTACAACCAATTCAACTCTTTGCAAAAAACCAATTCTCTGCAACACACAAATATGTTGAAATCAATGACAACAACTCTAATATCGAACACTATGATCACTTTCCAAAATTTAATTTGAGACAAAGTTCCCTAAAACCATGCCATTAAATATTTTGGTTAAATAATTTATGTCATTTTTTACTTCTTCTTTTGAAACATTATGAGTTAGATGTCTTGTGTGATTTTAGATATAAATTTGGGTAATATAAATAAGAGTAATATAATGATCCCACAATACTTGGTTACATATTTTGGTACATCTTATTTTTTGTTGAAACCATACATTTTTTAGAAAATATGTTTTAAGCTTTAAGAGGTCCCATTTGAAGTAATTAATTGAGGAGAGTTAGATCAAAGGCTCTTAGATCAAAATTTCTTGTATAGAACTACTCTACTTCTAAATCATACCTTCAATGAAGTCTCCTTCGCACCTATTAGAATGTCAATAAAAAACCACTTTTACATTAGCTTCTGGGGGCTCAAATGAATTCATTTAGAAGTTTGTTGTTTTAAGTATTTAGTCCTTATAATAAGCTTTCCAAATAATATAATTTTTAATATATTTATGTTTTATTTCTTAGGAATGTATTTTTTTCATCAAGCATTCAGGATTGTGTCTCACACGTGGAAATTTTGAAAAAAAAAAAAAAATTGTCAAAAATATTTTTTCCCTAGGGATTGATACCCTCATTTCAACACAAAAAAGAAGAAGTTAATTCAAATTCATACAAAAAAAATTATGCATAATGGAATACACCTTTGTCCATATTACAATTGCTTTGTCTTCAAAAATTAACTAAATAAAATATATGTAATAAAAAATTATGAACAAATATTCATTCACTAGGTCTTCAGACATGTAGTGCCATGGTTAAAACACTTCATTGGTGAAGCGACCACCAAGGTTCAAACCCATACTGGGCCATTGTGCTCGAAGGCATTGTGTCTTCATTCGGTCGTTGTGCTCACGGATTTGAACAAGTGAAGTGTGGGGATGAGGTCCCCCGGTTGTGGCCTCACCGGTTCATAGCTCCAGGTCAAAAGTGTTTCACGTGGAGCCGAAGGGTGTGTCATGCAAGCGTCGTCGGTCATGTTAAAAAGTTTACCAGGCATTATTTAAAAATAATAATAATATCCATTCACTAGATATTAGTGTGAAAATTATATATTTTAAAACTTATAATTTCCTTCTTGCAGATAAAAAATGTTATGCATTACCAAATAAATGTCACTTCTGAAAAAAGTTGATTACTGTAAATATTGTGTTATTAAAAGTTAAATAACAATGAGGAAAATTAATTTCTAATTATTTAAAAAAATATATATTTATAATTTATATGAAAAACCTCACAAATTATTAGTTTACTTTATCTTCAATTTCTTAATGGTTTAGCTGCTATAGGTTTTAGAAAGTAAAGATCTGATGCAAAATGTTGTTTTCAGTGTCAAGTTTGACCAAAAAGTGTAACCCGGTATTGTGGGATCAACCAATAGGATTTTTAAACCAATATAAACTTGGTTCCTCTTGACATGCTTCATAAGATTGGAATTATATGCACTAGATAATAATGAAAGGGATGGAAATGGTATCTCAATACCCCTTTCTGCAAGTAGATGCCTCAATTTTGTTTTTCAATCTCTTTGTATACACTAATGATTCCAAAGCTCAAAAATATACAAGGTCTTAAGTTATTTGCCACTTACTAGTGAGAGAATTTTCAAATATTCTAGCTGGTCATTTTATGAACTTATCTCACTCATTTTGTTAGAATAAAATCTATCAATGTCTCCCCACCACAATTTGTTTGAGGATCTATTTATTTGTATTTTAATCCTTTTCTATTACTTTTAAGTTAATCTTGAATCTCCCAAGCATCATTTCTATTTTTATTTTTGCCTCAAGATGTTTTGATTTAGATTCATCATTCATTCAATCCATTTTCACTTATTTTTCCTTAAGGCACATGATTTTTCTAGGTATTTGTCCATGAGTGCTAGCTGAATGCAATATTATTTTCAAGAGAATTTGTGGATTCTTATTTTTTATTGTATTTTGAATCCATGATTGTTTTGATTTTGTGCTACATATTTAGTTGCTCAGAAATAATGCTTTCATTGAAAGTTACTCACCTACAAACTCTTATTGAGAAATGGACTAATACTCCCGGTACTATTAATCATTTTCAATCTACCACATCTAGTAAGCATCGTTCCCCCTGATGAGTGAAAAAACATGGAAACAACTATACTCATAGATAAAGGCGTGGCCCATATGGCTTTTATTCTTTTCCTCAACATAGTGATTTTGGTTAGTCCTAGTAGAAACATGTCTAATCTATCGCTTCTGAACCTTGCCAAAATGGTGATTCTAGGTTACATGACATTACAAAATTCTCTTGGTTCACTCTTTTCATTTCTCTTATTCAAAATTATTCTAGATAATGTTAGGATTCCCACAGATACTGAGAGGGGGGGTGAATCAGTATCTAACTGGTTATAAGATTTTCTTAACTTAAAACATGTAAAGCATATCAATAATGTATACTGGTAAACAAGAAATAATGCAATAAATAGAGATAACAACAACCACATGAAAAACACACCATAAAACAGTAGTTTAACAAGGAAACCCAGTGTGGGAAAAACCTCGGTGGGATTTGTGACCCACAATATTCACTTACTGGCCAATAAGAGAATATTACTGCTACAATAGGGGTCTGCACATGCAGGAAGGCCAAGTGCCTAGAGCTCACTGCTCAATTACAAAAAGGGAAGTCTCACTAACTTACAAAATGGATTATATAAATCCAATGTCTTGTACTACTTCAAAATAGCATCTACTATGCCAGATCCAGTACCGGTTTATAGCTCTGCTTCATATATAAACCCTTAACCTATAACTTGCATAATAGGTCTGCCTTATTTCGCCTATATATTTCCTTCCATCTATATCCAAAATGTTCTACAATGATCTCTTATATATATGAGTCATTTTACAACTTGCCAAGTCGTCTTACAATGATTTTACAATAATTAACAAAATATATTACAAACAAAATTCTTGTCGGCTTCTGTGTTGGTATGCTTCCTTTTACTGCCGATGGTCTCTGTGTCAGTGTACAGTCTATCTTTGTGGGTGCCAGTAAATTGTCTTGCCGGTGTCATAGGATTTTAAGGTTGCCATCAATGACAAAACCTTCAATCACCTACAATATCTCATTGGAGTGTGCATTTGCCAACAGTCTCCTCCTTTGGCATTGATGGCAATACTCATGAGAAAAATCCAAAAATTGTTATCCAAAAAAAGTCTACCGGAATTGTCTAACCAAAAATTTGTGTACCAAAAGAATATGTGCTCCCCCTGAGCTGATGAGTCATTTGCTAGTTATTTTTCTCATTCCGCTAGTCCCCCTTTGGCATCAATGACAAAGGTTGTCAAAGTGTCAATTGAGTGTGGTTTCCTATTTCATCCTTGTAACCAGTTGGTTACAATCTGAAAAAGATCTGCCAAAACCAGATTCAAGCTCTCAATAAACTTTTTGTTGTCTTTTATTGCGGCCTCAGTCCTCTGAATTGTACCAGTGAGGTGCTGCATTTGCTCTGCCAGTGTTTTCTGTCCTTGAATCAAAGCATCAGATATTTCTTTTCTTAAGGAGGCGAGGTATTCCAATTTTGGACTAAGTCTCCATTGTAGATCTTTAGCCCTTCCTTTTATTCTTTCCTTCTCTCTTTCCAACTTTAGTAGTTCTTCCTCAAAACTTGTTATCTTCTGCTCAAAAATTGATAATGAATCAGATGAATTAATGAAATTATCAGCTAGTTGATTTATTTCCTCATGTATCTTGTTGATTTTCTTGTCTATATCAACTGTCAGAAAGTTAGTTTTACATGTATCCTTGTACAAAGTTTTAAATTCCTTCAGTGTACTACATAGTTCCAGTAAAAGTGTTTCAAATTTCCTTGTACACTTCTTTATTTCCTCCTCAAACAATTTGTGTTTTTCTTTCTCTAGTCTCTCCTTGAATGCTTCCTCTTTTATTTGTTCAACTGTCACAGTGTTGTTAGTAATATACTTAGACAAAGTGTCAAGTTGACTCAATGAATCTTTATTATCTACATTACATTTAGGTGCTATCATTTTCAAAATTGGAATGGTATCATCTATTTCCTTGTATGCTTGTGAGCTACAATCTGTTATCTTCTTAATGGAATCCAAAAGAATTTTTGTTACATTAGTTGATTTGAATTCTACATTTGAAGAGCCAACACTCTATATCCCGTCAATGGGAGCAATTTCCTTGCTTGTGGTGACCTTTGGTAGGTCAGTTTGTGTTTCCATTTCTTTAAGAAAAGGTTTGGATTGCTCAACTATTGTCAGTGGCACTGTCTCTGTATGAACCTGTTGATGTGATGGAGCCTGTTGCTCTATGTTGTCATCTACCGATTTACCTTTTGTACCATTTGTTACCGGTGGCTCATTAGCCATATCTGTTTTCCCAGTTGTATCCTTATCTACCACAATATTGACTTTTTGTGTGTCAATGTCCACTGTATATAACACCTCAGAATTGGGCTTGGTGTCCTCTTGTGGTATGTCCATACTCTCACTAGCCGGTTGATTATCAGTGGTAACTACCAGTGGAGTATCTAGAGGCGGTGGGGATAAGTTATCTTTTATTTTTATGCTAGGTGGTCCACCAACCTTGCCTTTTCCCTTATCCTTATCCTTCTGCTATATTTTGATGGGTTTAGGGTTTCTATATTCTTTCTGCTTTTCCTTCTCTACAAGGAATATGTCCCATGCATTAACAATTTCCTCTGTTACCTCATTCACTCTACCAACCATAAGTGCTACATGTCAGTGTGCAGTTGAAAAAACTGACCAGTTAGCCTCAGAGATCAAATCATCTATCTCTTTTGGTGAGTTGATAGGATAAACAGCAAGTAGTTTTTTAATTTTTCTTTTCTTATCAAGCTCTACAACAACTTGCCTTCTAGCTTCAAGTCTTTTAAACAGTTCTGTCGATAATTCATCTACAACTTACATTAGAAATTTCTTGTAAATGTCCAAGTGTAGAATTACACTATTTTCAACTTTCTCCTTGTCATCAACTGATAATGAATCATATAATTTATTGATGTTTTTCAGCTTTCCATCCTCTGTAATTTCATTTAGAAGTTTGTCAATTTGAGAAATGGTTTCTTGAGTCTTCTTCTTGGGTGTTAACTTCTTCTTTGGAGTTACTTTTCTAGTTGGGGGCCTTACTGCCTGTTGTTTATGTCTGGTTCTTCTAGGAGAAGGTGTAGATACCGGTGAAGGTTCCCTTTTTCTCACAACTCTTTTAAATTCAGCTGGCATATCACCCTCCGAAGAGGTTGCAACTGGTGAAAGGTGAGTTTTGGGCTGAAGTGATTCTAACTCATCTTCAGTAATCTAGTTTGTTTGAGTACATCTTCTTCGATAGCTTTATCTTGTCTAGATCCTCTTCTAACTGTTGCTTCAACCTTCTTAACCCTTTTGTTTGATTGAATTTGGTTTTCAATAGTCTCTACACTACCGAATACCTCTTCTTTACATTCCTTGGTTTCTTCTAGGAGGGCTTTTGCATATGTTTCAATTATGTGGTCATCAGTTTCATACCCCATTTCAGTAACCCAAATGGTTCTTGGGATAATTGCCTCCGTCCAAATCTCATCCTTCTTAATAACAAAGCATATTTCATCCTTATAATTATTTACAATTGCTTGTGATAGTTTGACTCTGGTATTCATCTAGGCCTTCAATGCCTGAAAGTACTCATTTATATTCTTTTCCCTGTTTTCACCCATGTTATTTAGTAAATCAAACAATTGTTTGCCTGCCGGTATATCAAAACCAAGATTTTTATTACCGATACTGGGCACTTATTTTGTTGTGTGTAGCATTAAATAGACAAGTAGGTTTCCAAATCTAAAAGTCCCCTTTTTGTCTTTCTTTATCTTTCCAAGATTGTCAATAAGTTCATCTTTCAACCATTCACACATCTATTTTTGCATTATCTTTAATCATATCATAGGCACTCTTTATGCATAGGCTAGAGACTGAATTTAACCTATTTGCATGTGTGGTTTTGTAGCCTAAAATCATGCTAATGAATCTGACATTGATGTTGGTTACATCATTTACTCTTAAGGATCTCTTATCAGATGTTGCACCTGTTAGGTTAGTCACTAGGTCATTTGAGACCTTCTTTGTTTTATCAAGCCTATTACCGGTGGAAGGTAACCCTGTCACAACTTTTACTGCCTCTTTTGTAATTTTGTAAACTGAGTCCAACCAGAAGAATTCACCATGAACCCTGCTTAAAACTATCCTTATAACATCCTTCGGAAAATCTAGATTACTGAGAATTTCAGTGAATCCTAGGGTTTCAACTATTTTGTGTTCAGATTTAACATTACCAGAATCATCACAAATTACAGTCTTATACATGCTCTTGATTTCCTCATCACCTAATTCTTCTATGTGACAATGTATGTACATTCCAGGGTCTTCAACAAAAACTACTCCTTTAGGGATTTGAGAAAATGCACCAACATTATCATCTTTCTTGGCAATCTCGGGAACTAACTGGAATACGGGTCTAGGGCATTTAATCACTTCTACTACAGTAGGGTTTTCTATGAATTCAGGAACAAATGAAGAAGCCATGGATATAAATACCTTTATCTGCCTTAAGGATGATTGCTTGATGAATTTCTTCTCTTCTTTGCTTGGAATGCCTTTGCTCAGGAATTTTTGCGCTCTCGAAGATTTGAATGCTCGGTGAAATAAAATTGGAGTCAAAACACTGATTTATAATGTTATTTTTGCCAACCACCACATTTAATGCTTTTCAGTTAAGTAATGACTTAACTTATCTGTTGGTATAGAAGTAATTTCAACTTCTTACCATCAACCGAGGGAATAATAGCATGTTTCACATTTGATTGCTAAACCCTCAAGGGAATTTTCTTTAGTTAGATGAAGAGTCTCTTGCCGGTGGAGTGTTACTCTCTTCTGCCGGTGGAGTGTTACTCTATTCTGTCGGTGGAGGAGTGTTCCTATTACTATTTAGATTTGATTTCCTGATCCATTGTTTTGAGAATTCCTGGTTTACTTCTTCAACCTTTTCTTTACCTTTCAAACTAGGACCTTTGTTATTTACCGGTGAGGACTTGCTTCTACAAAATTTTGTAATATGTCCAATCTTGCTACAGGCATAACAAGTCACATTATTTTTCTGAATATCTTTCCCATATCCTATGCCGGTTTGTGTTCTGCATTGATTAGATAAATGTCCAAATCTTCCACAAACATAACATCTTACATTCATTCTGCAACTCTCTGAATTGTGACCAACTTTGTTGCATTTTGAACATTTATCGGTGGGTGTATTGGTATTCTGATAATTTCTAGATCTACATTAATTTTCTCTATGACCATACTTGTTACAGTTAAAGCATTTGCCATTAAATTTATAAGTAGTAGGTTGTCTTACCGGTTTGCCTTGATCCTGTGTGTTTGCAGTACCGGAGCTTTCACCAGCTTCAAAGCCAAGACCATTAGTGTCACCATTAGGTTTCTGATTCTTCAACAAGTCACCAAGTTCTTCTGAGCTTTTCTTGAATTTTTCTTTATGTTGATTTGCAGCAGCCAGTTCTCCTTCCAAGATACCTTTTTGTCTCATGAGTTCATTTGAGTCATTATGTGCGTGCATCAGATCTGTCTTCAACATATCATTTTCATAACTAAGTCTTGTGTTTTCATTTGCAGCATCATTCAATCTTCTAGTCAAGTCTTCTTCATTTTTCTTTCGATCTTCAATTTCTTTACAAAATCTCAGTCATATCCTGCATCTCATTCTTTGTTGTCATGTTTTTTTGTTTCAGCTTATTCATCAGATCACTAAGAGTTTCCTTTTCATCATTTTCATTTTGCATATTTTCACAAATTTCTCTTCTCTTATTTCTTGTAATGGTAAGATTTTCTTGAAGTGCTTGAATAATATCCTGTGCAACCTTTAGGTCATCTTCAAGTTTGATATTTTTCAACTTTTCTACATCATAGTCTGAGAGAGCTGCTTCTAATTGCTTCATCAAGTTTTCCATGTCTATTAGTGTCAAGATCTTCCTCAAGCTGTTGGGCTTCTAAAAATAGAGGACCAAGCTCTGATACCAATTGTTAGGATTCCCACAGATACTGAGAGGGGGGGGGGGGGTGAATCAGTATCTAACCGGTTATAAGATTTTCTTAACTTAAAACATGTAAAGCATATCAATATTGTATACCAGTAAACAAGAAATAATGCAATAAATAGAGATAACAGCAACCACATGAAAAACACACCATAACATAGTAGTTTAACGAGGAAACCCGATGTGGGAAAAACCTCGATGGGATTTGTGACCCACAATATTCACTTACTGGCCAATAAGAGAATATTACTACTACAATAGGGGCATGCACATGTAGGAAGGTCAAGTGCCTAGAGCTCACTACTCAATTACAAAAAGGGAAGTCTCACTGACTTACAAAATGGATTATATAAATCCAATGTCTTGTACTGCTTCAAAATAGCATCTACTATGCCAGATCCAATACCAGTTTATAGCTCTGCTTCATACATAAACCCTTAACCTATAATTTGCATAATAGGTCTACCTTATTTTGCCTATATATTTCCTTCCATCTATATCCAAAATGTTCTACAATGATCTCTTATATATATGAGTCATTTTACAACTTGCCAAGTCGGCTTACAATGATTTTACAATAATGAACAAAATATATTACAAACAAAATTCTTGTCGGCTTCTATGCTAGTATGCTTCCTTTTACTGCTGGTGGTCTCTATGCCAATGTAGAGTCTGTCTTTGCCGGTGTCGGTAAATTATCTTGCCGGTGTCATAGGATTGTAAGGTTGCCATCAATGACAAAACCTTCAATCGCCTACAATATGTCATTGGAGTGTGCATTTTCCAACACATAAAACAAGATGAAAACAACATCATGGGTTGGACACCTCGACCTAATGGTGCAAACTATGTATATGGTTGAGGAAATCCTTATAATTGTACCCATCTCCTCCCCCTACTAGAATACCACTTGCCAATCTCCCTTTTTATGAATAGGCAATCATATCTATTAAATTAATAAAAGAGTTACACTTTTCACCAAAAAAAGTAGGAGGATACAAGATCACCCCTCAAAGTTTAGATGGGAAGAGCCTAAAAAAACCATCAAAAGTAAGCAGTGCTTGTAAACATGGCAAAAATAAACATAACAATTGCTGCTAAGAAACTAGAGAAATTTAAATATGAGGTAGAAGTGGATCCTTATCATTTTTAGGACCCCATACATTAGTGAGGTCGAGAGTATCATCTGGGGGGGTTCAACCCTCATCAACAATAGCAACCTCCTTAGTATTGTCTCCACAAGTAGGGGAAATGGCCAAAGCGTAGCGAGGAAAAGCCTTGGATGAACTAGGCTAGGCAACATCATCTCTAGAAGGCCACCCACCACCACCACCAATAGAATGGGAGGTGCCACCAAAACCCCACCAACCAGAAGTTGGTGGAGGGGAGTGTTGATGATGGAAGTCACGGCCACTAGA
Organism: Cryptomeria japonica; assembly: GCF_030272615.1. Classification (NCBI taxonomy): domain Eukaryota; kingdom Viridiplantae; phylum Streptophyta; class Pinopsida; order Cupressales; family Cupressaceae; genus Cryptomeria; species Cryptomeria japonica. The sequence goes on along the minus strand of NC_081409.1, from coordinate 193,256,824 downwards.
ATGATGATAAGCCTGAGACCGTAGGATCTAAGAATGACAAGAAAAGGAACTGCGCCCACAGCGCCACCCACAAGGTGGTGATTGACCCCGTGAAGAGGGGTGATTAGTAGACACTCTAAAAACCATATAAGGGGAATTGTCCCATTATTAAAGAAGCACCTAGAGATAGGCCACCTCAAGGGCGAAATTGTTGGCTTGTACCTATATCTACAACATGACATTCTTTTATCAATAGAGCTATGGGAGGATAAAATAACATATTTGTCTTTCCAGAAAAACAAAAAAAGAATATTTCCATCCTTAAATCATTTCATTGCTGGCTAAAAGAATGTGGGAAACCAGGAGGGTCTCCAAGAAAGGCCATGTGTCAAGAGAAAGGCTTTGGCCTAAAGGGCTTGAAGAAATCATGGATCCATCTCTAGAAAGTCTTATCCCTATGATAGTACTAGAAAAGATGCATAAAAGACTCAATTTGCCCACAAAAAGGGCAACGAGGATCCAAAAAACCCATGTGTCATAGGCCAGAGATGAGAGGAAAGACTTGGAAAAGAATACACCAAGCAAAATAGGCAGGTTTTGGCTCCACAGTGGTAGACTAGATGCCAAGAAATTTGCGTTTAAGTCAACTGCAAGTGCCATCTAAAATTCAAAGCCAGCACGATGGGAAGATGCAGAGAGAGCCATCTAAAATTTAGAGAGGGTTTGTAATGGGTAAATGAGGTCTAGGAGTACCACAACCAATCTTTCCACCACGGGTTCACAGGATGAATGCCTAATTTTGAATCACCTCAATGGGAAGAGTCGATAAGATGATATCAAATGTTTGTCGATCTGGTCAAATGAGTCGGTACTGCACTCATAAATCGTCCCAAGAGCAAATTCTCATGGAAGCTCTAGAAAAGAGATCTTTAGGAGTACGAATGTCACACTTGTGAAAGCGAAGAGCACTCACTCTAGGATCCTTGGCTAGAAGACAACCTTGAAACTGAATGAGGGGTGACCACTAGAGGTTATGGTGGTTAAAAGAAAGACAATCATTAAAACAAGAGCCATTCCATCTGAGCTGCAACTTGCTGGCTTCCCATGCATACCATATGATTTTGGCAACAAAAGTTCCTTCAATGTGAATAACATCCTTCATAAGGAGGAGGGATTGAAAGCCAATCCCCTTCCAAGAAGTTTTATTAACTGGATAACCTAAAAATATACAATTCCTAAGAAGAAATTTACAAGCCTTCGAGCCAGAGATGGCTCGTATCACCCATTTAGCACATAGACCAAGCCCCTATTCCTAGGTAGAAAGTAGACCAAGACCACTAGACTCCCAAAGAAGATAATAAAACTCCCGTGCAACTTTGTGAAAGCCAAAATGTGTAGGGGAGGAGGCTGACAAAATGCCCCTTAAGAGCTTCTCAAGCTTCAGGTATGAAGATTTCGAAGGAGCCCAACAAGAGGAGTTATAAACATGAGTGGCAGAAAAAACTTTGGAGCAGATTTGAAATATCCTTACAAGAGATAGGGGCTTTGTGATCCAGTATGAAAGATTTTTCTTAATTCTAGTAAGAATTGCATTCCATAGATCCATTAGGGAGCCCTAAAAATAAAATGGAATACCCAAGAACCTGAAAAGCTCACCATGATCTAGCCATTTCCAACTAAATCAATGCATCCATGGAGGAGTAGGCAGAAAATACTATTGATAACATTGCGTCTTGTGCCACTAAATGGCAGACCCAAAGGCTAGACAAAAAAATGTCGAGGCAGCGAAAGGCCTCCCAAATATTTTGCTTGTCCTCAATGAGGGTTAGGAAGGAATCATTTGTGAAGTGACCATAAGTTAACTGAGAAAGAGGATCAGAATGAGGCCCTGAAGAAGGAGACTCAAGAAAGGCAATACATTTGACTTTTCTAGTAGCAATGGCATTGGCAAACAAATAACCAAAACCCTCAGTCACTAACACATACAAGGAGGGCGTGAGAGGGCAATCCTGCTGAATAGACATAAACAAACCAAAGGAAAAATATTGGTGACCATTGATAGTGATACACATAGAGACATCCCCAAACGATATTTGCACAAATTGAATAAAATGAGGACCAAAGCCAAGAGCTTGAAGCATGTCAAGAATGAATGATCATTCAGTTCTATCATAAGCTTTAGTAAAGTCAATCTTGAGAAGGATTTCATTCTACTTGGAGTGACGGGCCCAATCCATACCTTCCCATACAACAATAATATTATCCAGAATGAATTTGGATTTTATAAAACCAATTTGCTTAGGTCGCACAATATGAGGGAGAAGGTGCCTAATTTTCAGAGCCAAAGCCTTAGCAATGATTTTATAAGAAATATTAAGGAGTGGAATGGGTCACCAATTGTAGATATCTTCAGGGTCCCTGACTTTAGGTATGAATTTGATATTTGCTTGATTAATAATTTTACCTAAAGAACAAGAATGAAAAGCTTCTTGGATAACCTTGAGCAGATCGGGTCCCACACAAGGCCATAAAGCCTTGTAGAATTCATAGGGGAAGCAATCATAGCCAGGGGCTTTATCGTTTGCCATGGAATAAACTACTTCTTTGAGGTCTTCAAGAGTGAGAATTTGATCATAGAAAGTCCAATGGGCTTCAGAGAGCCGAGTAGGAACCACTGAAAGGCATTCCTGAAGACCATCATCATTCTCAAGAGAGGGACCTTAAGTAGTAAAGACCTTTCCATAATGGCAGACAAAGGCTTGAAGAACATTTGATAGCTAAGAGAGCACCAATCGACCTTCCTTGATGCACTTAATACGAGGTGAGGAATGATGAGCTCGAATGGAAAGAAAGAGCTCCTTGGAAGCATGATCCACTGCCTTAAGCGAATGTAACCTAGCTTTAATTTGAGCTCCTCTAGTAGAATGATTATCAACAATCTTCTTCTGATGCTGAAACTTCGCAACCCTAACTTGTAACACAGGTGAGAAAGGGTTCACGATCAAATCCTCAGTGGCTTCATAGGAACACCAACGAAAGTTGGCAAGTTGTCAGCCATAGATTCTGAAAAATCTCATTGTACACTAGACGATAGAATTCCACCAATTAATCCACCCATGCGCTTGCTACTTAATTGTTTGAATTATCTTGTATTATTTTATTTGAAGATTCTTCTAACTTAAACTTTTTTAGATGATTATATTAGAATAAAATATTTATTACACTTCTTAAAAAACTTAATATCTAATATCATTTGATAAAAATTACTCCACAAAAAACTTTATGTAACTTTTTGATAGTTTTAAAATATCTCACTTTGATTATAATTATATTTAAACATAAAAATATTTAAGGGGAAATGTCTTGTCATAAATGATATAGAAAGCAATAAAAATACTATTATATATACTTTCAAAAGAATTAAATAACCTGTAAAAATCTTTAATAAAATTTGTCCTTTTGTAATGGAAACAAAATAAATTGCAAAAAGATTGATGGAGTCTTTAATGGAACGACCTCCACTTAAAATAACAATACTTGACCATTAATTTGACCCGAACTGTACTATTAAAGATATTGAATACTATAAAAAATTTAGAAAGAGAAGTCGAGTACATTTACATAAATTTCTTCCCCACTAAGCTTCCTATAAAAAATTTAGAAACAGAAGTTGAGTACATTTACATAAATTTCTTCCACACTAAGCTTCCTTTAGGAGACATTTAGAAACAGAAGTTGAATACATTTACATAAATTTCTTCCACACTAAGCTTCCTTAGAAGATCCAGCTGACATCTGATTCGCAACCACAAATACCGTAAATAATGGTTTCATATTTCTTGTACATAAAAGATCTTATGATTTAAAGTCATAACACAATGAATTTGGTTCTTATGAATCTAAAACCAAATCCAAACACACAGAAGCAGCATCTTGCTGTCTAGAATCAGTATTGTCAGCAGGAATTTTATGACAAGGCACAGAACAGCATTTTGGGGAACGTAAGTAACGAAGGAGGTTGTGCGTTGAAATTACTGCAGAGGCTGCCATAACAAGAAACCCTAGAAACTCCATACTCACAGAAGCTGCTGCATACCTCACAAACTTTTTCTCACCTGCACCATATGCTTCTTGACCTTCAAAGGAATCTCTTATAAACATTATGTATGCAATTCCTGCCGATGAACTAGACAAAAGCATATAGGCCATAATCTGTTTCATCATACCCAATAATTTAGAAGAAACATATGGTGTTAAAAGTTCTTAGAAATCTTAAAAAAATCTTTTCTAATATAAAACCAGTATGAAATCCATGCCTGATCGAGGATAAAGCTGACGTATAAAAGGATTGATCCAATGGTAGGACAAAACCCTAGAATAATCCTTATGAAGGAATATAGAAACCCTATCACGTTGGCAGCTACAACAAATCTGCAAGACATGAAATCCTTTAATAGATAAACCCAAATTGGAATATGAATTCAAAAGGAAATAAGTACATAGAATTCTTGCCTGAAGGCCTCAAAGGTACTGAAACTGTATTTTAGGCCATTGCTGTTGTCACTGAATGAGAACAATACATTAGATCTTGTCTTGTCTGCTACCATTACAATTAATGAAATCAGGAGAAGCACAAAAGCCATGATCCTTAGAACTGGAGAGATATCCATTTCTTTATCTCTCAAAACGTGTGAAGTTTATCCATTCCAAGCTCTTCATTCTCTTTTATATAATCATTCGGTTGAGTGCAGTGAAGAACTCTTTCCTTAAGTAAACCTTTTAAATGACTTGGATTCCACTAAGCTTGAAAAGTAAGTTGGCACTAGAACAAATATAATAATGTTTGTTTCTTTAAAGCTTACTTTTCTACTGCGTAAATAAAAGAGACCAGTGTCAATTTTGATCACTTTATGTGTGAAAAGAAGGTTTGTAGAATAATGGTATATAATTGCTTATATATAAATGATACAATGGTATATTTTAAAATTATGGCAAATATTGATGTATACTTAACCATCTAAATATAAAATGGCATTTAAATAGCTAAAGGTCCAATGGTAAGTCGATTCATTAAAGCATTTTTCTTTTCATATTTTATATGAATCAATCAAATTTGTTGTAGCTTAAAAAGGGATAGAATTGTATGGGTTATCTTGTGTACACTTTTCTAATATTTAATTATTAAATTCATTGATAAAGACATGCACACATGAAGTAAAATTTAAAGAAGACATTTTAATAATGAGATAATTATATAATAATAATATTGGATAGAAATGTCTTTGTTACTATTGTCAAAATTCTTAGTAAAATGTATAAGATAAAATTAATAATTTGATAAGATAAATATAGGAAAAGTGATAAAATTATATAATAAATTTAACCATCTACTTTTATATTGTATGACACCTTCTTTTAACTTGAAATCTTTATAATAATGTGTCTTAAATGCATATATTTTATTGGTTTTTAAACCTTTACATTATAAATGAAATAAGAAATGAATATAATTTAAAGTAACCAATCACTATAACATTGATGATTAGTGTTGTTGCTTTTGAGCTAAAAAAGAAAGAGATAAATGAGAATTGAATATAAAAGACTATCAAAGTGAATATGGCATGGAATTAATAATTTATTAGAAAAGTTTTTAATTATTTTAATAAGGAATTTAGATATGACATGAGCATATTTATTAGGTAAATAGAATTTTTGGATATCACATTTTTTTGTTGTTGTTGTATCAAATAGTAGTAATTATTTTATTTGTATATATTTAGTGATATCTTTAAAATGAATGTTGTCAAAGACATATAGTGTCACATTTGGATTAGTAAAAGGGATTTCTTAGCATTCCAATGAGAGAGTTTGATGACAACTAGTACCTTGGACTAATTATTTAATATTTAATCTTAATAAATATTTGAATCACCTAATCAAATATAATTAATAAGATCTTCATTCTGCATATAAACCAAAACATCTAGAGGCTTAGAATTACACTAGAAATGTCTCTTGTGATATTTACTAGTAAGGTTTTCTCTATTTATAATAATTAAATAAGTGGTTTAGTAAAATATAAATACATGCAATTTTCCAATGAATTGTATATTTTCATACCAACAATGCAAACACACATAAGACAAAATCAATATTAACATATCATGTGTATATATCAATTTGATCATTTTTCAACATACTAAAAATTACTTTTATGCAAACATAGTACCAAATTTATGCAAACATATGTACCAAATATGGACATGTGGAGGCTCAATGTCAAGTTAGAAGCCAATGTTATAGTTAAACTCATGTTTACCCTAACACTTTGATTAATATTTATTCCGTAAACTAGAAAAGGTTATTTATTGTTTGAAGTTATTTAAAGAGACCATCTTATATACATATGGGAATGTTGAAGATAAGCCTTATACCTAGGATACCATGAAGTTCATTTTTTAAAAATGACACATAGTTGTAGTTCTTGAAGTTAATTGTTGGAAAATGTAGAAGAAATTTAATAGATAAGAACAAATAAGGGAATTTTAACTTTGTCAAATATGTTTAATTAGTTAAATAATAGTCAAAGTATTCATTGATAAAAACTAGACTATCCATTAAGGTTGAATTATAGTTGAATAGATTTCATATATAATAGAAGAAGCATCTATGGGTTTTGAAATTTTTTAAATATGTTTGAGGATATTATTTTAAATTTGATTATTATTTTTAAACAATTTTCTTCATTTTATTCATAACACTCTTATTATAAAACCTAAAAGTGAGGTTATTGTTAAAACAAAATGATAAGATCTTCCACTATCTTAGAATAGAAGTGTTACAAAAAATTCATATCCACATCAATTTTAGTAAAGTAATATGAAAAGATAAAAACTAATATTTTATGAAAATATTTTCAAGAAAAATCTATTTGAATGCATGAAATTTTTTATTTGTCTGTATGTTTAATTTTTCCATCAACTTTTTGATTCATACTCCACATATGCCAAAACTAGCTTAACCTGGTTTGGAATCTTGCATACCTAATCCTTTCTCAAAATTCTACTACCCTATTCTAAGAATGCAACCTCTTATAAATGTGTGACTCCCAATAAAAAACCCTTGACACCTAGAACAAAGTAGTCAAAAGGTCAAACAAAGAAATATTTATACATGCATTCAAACCTCTCACAAAAAGCTTGTACGCATATTATATATAGTCACTAAAGATGCTCCATCTAGCCTACTATTTAACCATTACAAATAATGAAATCAGGAGAAGCACAAAAGCCATGATCCTTAGAACTGCAGAGATATCCATTTCTTTATCTCTCAAAACGTGTGAAGTTTATCCATTCCAAGCTCTACATTATCTTTTATATAATCATTCGGTTGAGTGCAGTGAAGAACTCTTTCCTTATATAAACCTTTTTAATGACTTGGATTCCACTAAGCTTGAAAAGTAAGTTGGCACTAGAACAAATATAATAATGTTTGTTTCTTTAAAGCTTACTTTTCTACAGCGTAAATAAAAGAGACCAGTGTCTATTTTGATCACTTTATGTGTGAAAAGAAGGTTTGTAGAATAATGGTATATAATTGCTTATATATAAATGATACAATGGTATATTTTAAAATTATGGCAAATATTGATGTATACTTAACCATCTAAATATAAAATGGCATTTAAATAGCTAAAGGTCCAATGGTAAGTCGATTCATTAAAGCATTTTTCTTTTCATATTTTATATGAATCAATCAAATTTGTTGTAGCTTAAAAAGGGAGAGAATTGTATGGGTTATCTTGTGTACACTTTTCTAATATTTAATTATTAAATTCATTGATAAAGACATTGATAAAGACATCCACATATGAAGTAAAATTTAAAGAAAACATTTTAATAATGAGATAATTATAAAATAATAACATTGGATAAAAATGTCTTTGTTACTATTGTCAAAATTCTTAGTAAAATGTATAAGATAAAATTAATAATTTGATAAGATAAATATAGGAAAAGTGATAAAATTATATAATAAATTTAACCATCTACTTTTATATTGTATGACACCTTCTTTTAACTTGAAATCTTTATAATAATGTGTCTTAAATGCATATATTTTATTGGTTTTTAAACCTTTACATTATAAATGAAATAAGAAATGAATATAATTTAAAGTAACCAATCACTATAACATTGATGATTAGTGTTGTTGCTTTTGAGCTAAAAAAGAAAGAGATAAATGAGAATTGAATATAAAAGACTATCAAAGTGAATATGGCATGGAATTAATAATTTATTAGAAAAGTTTTTAATTATTTTAATAAGGAATTTAGATATGAAATGAGAATATTTATTAGGTAAATAGAATTTTTAGATATTATATTTTTTTTTGTTGTTGTTGTATCAAATAGTAGTAATTATTTTATTTGTATATATTTAGTGATATGTTTAAAATGAATGTTGTCAAAGATATATAGTGTCGCATTTGGATTAGTAAAAGGGATTTCTTAGCATTCCAATGAGTTTGATGACAACTACTACCTTGGACTAATTATTTAATATTTAATCTTAATAAATATTTGAATCACTTAATCAAAGATAATTAATAAGATCTTCATTCTGCATATAAACCCAAAAAATCTAGAGGCTTAGAACTACACTAGAAATGTTTCTTGTGATATTTACTAGTAAGGTTTTCTCTATTTATAATAATTAAATAAATGATTTAGTAAAATATAAATACATGCAATTTTCCAATGAATTGTATATTTTCATACCAACAATAGAAACACACATTAAAAAAATCAATATTAACATATCATGTGTATATATCAATTTGATCATTTTTCAACATACTAAAAATTACTTTTATGCAAACATAGTACCAAATTTATGCAAACATATGTACCAAATGTGGACATGTGGAGGCTCAATGTCAAGTTAGAAGCCAATGTTACAGTTAAACTCATGTTTACCCTAACACTTTGATTAATATTTATTCCGTAAATTAGAAAAGGTTATTTATTGTTTGAAGTTATTTAAAGAGACCATCTTATATACATATGGGAATGTTGAAGATAAGCCTTATACCTAGAATACCATGAAGGTTTCATTTTTTTAAAATGACACATAGTTGTAGTTCTTGAAGTTAATTGTTGGAAAATGTAGAAGAAATTTAATAGATAAGAACAAATAAGTGAATTTTAACTTTGTCAAATATGTTAAATTAGTTAAATAATAGTCAAAGTATTCATTGATAAAAACTAGACTATCCATTAAGGTTGAATTATAGTTGAATATATTTCATATATAATAGAAGAAGCATCTATGGGTTTTGAAAATTTTCAAATATGTTTGAGGATATTCTTTTAAATTGGATTATTATTTTTAAACATTTTTCTTCACTTTATTCATAACACTCTTATTATAAAACCTAGAAGTGAGGTTATTGTTAAAATAAAATGACAAGATCTTCCACTAATCTTAGAATAGAAGTGTTACAAATAAGTTCATATCCACATCAATTTTAGTAAAGTAATATGAAAAGATACAAACTAATATTTTATGAAAATATTTTCAAGAAAAATCTATTTGAATGCATAAAATCTATTGGATTATTATTTTAATTTTTCTATCAACTTTTTGATTCATACTCCAAGATTCATCATCAGTATGAAAAGATGATTTCTCTTTCCTAACAATCCAAAAATAGTCTTTTTAAAAAATCTAACTGCTATTTTAATGCACCATACATAACATTATAATTAAATCACTCTTCAAAATCCCTCCCAAGTGTCTAATATATTATTCAAGATAATCAAGAAAACCACAAATGATCTCTTAAAAACAGACGCCAAAACTAGCTTAACCTGATTTGGAATCTTGCATACCTAATCCTTTATCAAAATTCTACTACCCTATTCTAAGAATGCAACCTCTTGTAAATATTTCTAGATGCATTCAAACCTCTCACAAAAGGCTTGTACACATATTATATATAGTCACTAAAGATGCTCCATCTAACCCACTATTTAACCACCTCTTCCAATGTCCCCACATACTATTAAACATGTCATATATTCTCAAATATATCTTAAAGAATATTATATATTATCTTACACATCTTAGAATGCATATTCTCTCTTGCACATCATAATACAAATGTCTAGTGGTGAATTGTGTCATCCAAAATTATATATCTCAAAGAATATTATATATTATCTTACACATCTTACAATGCATATTCTATCTTGCACATCATAATACAAATGTCTAGTGGTGAATTGTGTCATCCAAAAAGTTTTGGTAACTTTAATTGAATGGGTCCCTATTTGAAGAAGAATAAAATAAATTGAAACACTGAAAATATTAAACAATTACAATGTCTTATGAATTTTTAAGATGTATAACATTCAATCATAATATGTTTCCACTTATTATATACATTACAAGGTTGGTCACTAGGCATATATTTTCACATCATAAACTAGTCCGTTCACTTGTTTATACAAGATATAGCATATCCTAATGCTTTCAGTTGTTATACTTCTGCAAACTGGTCCAAACACACAACAGCAGCGTCTTACTCCCTAGTATCAATATTGGTAGCAGGGATTCTCCGAGGAGGCACAGAAATAAGTTGGTAGTAAGTAACGATAGTGGTTGTAAGTTGGTAGTACCAAAGACCCTACCATAAAAAGAATCCCTAGAAACTCCATACTCACAGAAACTGATGCATACCTCAGAAACCATTTCTCAATCACAGCATATGCTTCTTGACCTTGAAAGGAATCTCTTATAAACATTATGTATGATACGCCTCCCGATGCTCTAGACAAAAGTATGTAGGCCATAACCTGTCTCATCACACCCAATATTCTAGAGAAACCATATGCTGCTAAATGTTTTTACAAATCTTGAGAAAATCTTTTCTAATATTAAACTAATAAGAAATCCATCCCTGTCGAAGGATAAAACTGAGGTAGAAACCAAATGCTCCGATGGTACCACCAAACCCTAGAATAGTTATCCTAATGAAAGAATGGAGACAGCCCAACACTTTGGGAGCTACAACAAATCTGCAACAAATAAAATCCTTAACACATAAACCCAAATCAGTTTATGAATTTAAAAAGAAATAACTGCATAGAATGCCTGCTTGAAGGTCTCGAAGGCATTGAAACTGTATTCTATGTCAATGATCGTGCCATTGATTGGCAACGATACATCAGATCTTGTCTTGTGTTTTTCAATTACAATTAACAAAATCTGGAAAAGCACAAACGCCATGATCCTTACAATTGCAGACATCTTCATTTCTTTATGTCTGAAATTTTATGAACTTTATCCATTCCGCTATCTTCATTCTCCTATATGTAATCATTGTATGATTGAATGCTGCGAGGAACCCTTTCCTGAACATGGCTATGAGCTATTGGGTTAACGCTTCGTACATTATATTAGTGAAAGACGTGGATTCCACCAAGCTTTAAAAGGAAGATTCGAACTGCAATGAATATAAATAATCTTTGCTTTTAAAGCTTTTAAAAGGAAGATTCCTAGTACCAAATGTTCAATTTCGTGTCAACGAAGTTTTGTAAAATAATGGTGTAGATTATATTTTAAACAACATATTTATATATTTTTAGAAAGGGGAACATTGAAAATTGCTCAATAGTCATTCACATGGTTAAAGTTGTAATGGTAAGTCTATTCATTACAAACATTTTTTTTCCTCATATTTTATTTGAATCAATCAAATTGGTTTTGGTTGAGAATAGAAAACAAGATAGATTTGTATGATTCATGTAGAGTCAATAATGGAATAAAAATTTGGAATATTTACACATGGAATTCATATTACAAATAGTATTGATAGAGATATATATCTGAATATTAAAGACAATATATGAAATAAAATGTGGAGAAGACATGTTATTAATAATCATATTAAGATGGTAATAGGTGTAGGATTTGATAGACAAACTTTTATTGTCATGGTAAAAAAAAAAATGTAGGAACCATTCATGGTCTAATACCATTTGGGAGTAGAATAGCTAATCACTCTAGGATCACTTGCAAAAACAAACATAACCTTCCACAAGAGGGTATGTAAGAAATAAGATTACTTGATATTAAGATCTATGAGATATGATCAAATAATGATCTATGTAATACAAAGTGTACAATGACCTTTCTTATAAATGAAATGTGAGAGATAGGATTACACAAAATGATGACATGTTTCTTAATCCAATAAATTGAGACAAATAACTTAAACATATATTAAATAACCTAGGACACAAGAATTAAAGACACAAGATCTCGTTGACAAATAAGACTTCTAGAAAGAGTCCTAGGACCTAACTTAACATGTGAATAGATTCCCACTACATAATTAGTTAGGTAAAAACTTAATTCACATAACCACCTCTCCTTAAATGTAACTCAAGGGGGAATAAACCAATACAAATGATGCAAATATTATGGATGATGGGTCATAGATATGATGCCATTTTAGGTATCTATAGATAAAATATCACTCACAAACAAAGCAAAAGAGAAAATTCACATGGGGAAAAACCTCCCTCTAAAAAAGAGAATACAAAATAAAATCATGTACAACTGATGGAATGAGTGATGAATGGAGGACTCACCAATACCCCCAAGGAATACAGACAACGTAAAGATATAACCAATAGCCAAACCATAAGAATAAAAGAGAGAGACTATGTATCCCCCACCCCCCCTCACTCCTCCCCCCCCCCCCCCCCCCCCCAAAAAAAATAATTTCCTTCAAGACTAAAAGATTCGTAAAAGAAAAAATGTATTCAAATTTTTACAAACAACTTGTCTTACTTTTAGAAGAAACAAAACTAAGTAAAAATATGGGAATGTCTCCCAATAAAGATAGGAATTGGAATGTAGAATCAAGGAAATGTATCACCATGTCTCTAAAAACTTCTTAATCATCTCCTTGTCCATGGAGGATTAAGATGCCATAATCAAATTAGGTGCATGCCTAATCAAAGAAGGTCACAAACTAGGACTCTAAAAAATGATGTTGAGTAATATCTAAAGACAAATATAGTTTGACAATACCTATGTAATGATTGTCATTAAAGAATAGAAGTAACCCTAATGTGTCCAACAATCTTGAAAAATAAAGATGGTCCTACTAATTAAGAATGATAGAGGCCTTAGTCAATGAATGAAAAACTAATCACTAAATGTGAAGGATAAATAACTGTATCTAAAGGAGGATTAAGAGCCTCTAAATGAACTTCATCCTCAAATTTTGAATATTCAAAGTAATCAAAATAATAAAAATCCTAAATAGTATCATAGTCACAGTGTGTACTTTCTAAAAAATGAAGTGAAACAAGATCATTTGAAATAGGATCATTTGAGAATTGTTAATTATCAAGATCACCATATATGTCCCATTTTTTTGTTCAAAGAGAACAAGGACACTCAAAATCAAGAATAAACTTCAAGATTTCATCATCGGTATGTATTGTAATAACTCCTAAGACATGATATCCTTTGTAATTACTAAAAGAAATCACTAGCTATACCTGGGAAGAAAACAAGACCATACAAATGGGGCAACAAATGTTCAACAATCAGAGATATTTTATGATTGCATATATCTATTATTTAGAGTTTCTTCTTTTCAGGGTGATTAGAGAAGGATGAAATGAAAAAACCATAATAAACTATGAGAACTCTCCAACAATACAATGTTTAGTAAAATATAAATACATTTCAATTTTCAAAGAATTGTATATTTCCATACCAACAATGCAAGCACACATTGAAAAATGAATATTAACTTGTCATGCACCATATATATCAATTTGATCATTTTTCAACTTAGTAATATGACTTTTGTGCATTGTTGACACGAGGAGGCTCAATGTGAAATTTGAAGCCTATATTGAGTAAAATTTACAATAATTACACTTAAATTCTTGTTTACCCTAACACACTCCTAATTATTTGTTTTGTAAAATGTTAAAAGGTTATTTAATATTTCAAGTTAGTCAAAGGGACCATCTTATATACATATGGTCATGCTGAAGTTAAGCCTTATACCATCTTATATACATATGGTCATGAGGGTTCTTTTATAAAAAAAAACACATATGTCAAGTCCTAGAAGTTAATATTTTGAAAATGTAGAAGAAGAAATCTAATAGTTAAGAAGACATAAGGGAACTATAATTGAAGAGTGGAAAGCTTATTGATAGAAATTGGACAACCTATTGAGGTTAATTATAATTCAATACATTTCATATATGATAGAAGAAACATCTATGGGTCTTGAAAGATATCAAACATGTCTAACAATATTCTTTTAAATTGGATTTTTATTTCTCAACAATATTCTTCAATTTATTTGTAACTCTCTTATTACAAAACCTCAAAGGGAGGTTATTGTTGAAAGAAAAGGATAAGGTCTTGTACTATTCTTAGGATAGAAGTGTTGCAAATAAGTTCATTTCCACATCAATTTTTGTAAAATGATATAAAAAATGAACAAATTATACCCTATTAAAATATTTTGAAGAAAAATCTAGTACAATGCAAGAAATTTCCATTGTCCATGACAATTTGAAATGGCGATTTCTAGATTTGACTATATGTTTAATTTTCCAATTAGAATTTAAAATCAAGCTCCAAGATCTATGATCAATATGAGAAGATCATTTCACTTTCCTAGTTCTCATCCTAAGGATGGATCATGGAGCATGAACTGAAACATTGATGGAAAAATTAGATATGAATTCAAAATTCATATTTAAAAAAAATCTAGCTGCTAATTTAATACACTATGATAATATTGATTATACAAAAAAGTTGAATTATTCTCAATAGAAGACACAATAGATCTCCAAATATGTTGTTATAAAATTTATAGTACTATAACACTATAGTTAGATCACCATCCAAAATCACTCTCAAGTATCTAATATATAACTCAAGATAATCAAGAAAACCACAAGTGATCTATGAAAACTATGGGAAAAAACTAACTTGACTTGGTTCGGAATCTTGGATACCTAATCATTTGTCAAAATTATATTACCCTGTCCTATGAATACAACCTCTTATAAGAGTGTGACTCTGAATTAAAAACCCTTGACACCTAGAACAAAGCTATAATAAAGGTGAAATAAATGAATCTTTAAAGATGCATTCAAACCTCTTATAAAAACCTTTACACATATTATATATGGTCATTAAATATGCCCTATCTAACCCTCTATTTAACCACCTCTTACAATGTTCCCACACACTACTAAACATGTCATATATATTCTTATGTATCTGATAATATTATATATTATCTTAGACAAATATATATATTCTCTTACACATCATAATACAAATGCCAAAGTGGTGAATTATGCAATCCAAAAAATTTGGGAACTCTTCTTGAATGAAATGAAGATTAAAATACTATGAAACACTCCAAGTATTAAATAGCTACAATGCTATATAGGTTTTTAAGATGCACAACACCTAATTATATCGTTTTTCCACATTACGAAGTCAATCCATGAACTAGAATCATGGGAGCATATATTTCCCCATCATAAATTAGTTCTACCTTGAGAAAACTTCTGGAATTGATTGTGCGTGAATTTCTCACAAAAGAATTCTATGGATTGTGTGTTAAGCTTTCAATAGTTCGAAAGGTGTGGTTGTGGAAGTTGCTTAATTTTGGAAGGTGTTGGATGTTTAGCATTGGCATATTTTCTATTTTGTAAATAGAATATTTTCTAGAGTTGTGAGGTTAACACCAAGAGCAGTTCTATGTGTGAGATAGTAGGATTTATGTGAGACAATTTTCTTTTCTCTTGCAAGGAAAGTTCCTTTCCCGAGTCATGTAAGGAATGTTTCTCTTAGGATGTGTCATGTGAAGAAAGTTTCACTTCTCTTGCATAATTGATGTGTTTATCAATAAGGATATATATGTAGGATTTCTATAGCAACTAGGATTGTATTTACAAGGAAAATTTGCTCTTGAAGCTCAATAGAAGATTCAACATTTGCAAGTTTTTCCCCACATTAGGGTTTCTTGGGTATATCAATGTTAATTGTGTTTGTGTGATTGGTTTCATGTGAATTTGCTTCTACTATTCATTATTGTTCATTAACCAAGTGTATTAGCTATTATAAATCATAAGATGGACTAAAATTTTGGTTCTTTCAGTGAATTTTATTGAGCACTTAATCTATTTCTAGGTTATAGAAATTAACATGGTATCAGAGCTATAAACTCTGAATACGAATCCAAATTTGTATCATATATTTCTTCAGATATTAGTTTTGAATTCCTTAGAGGGTTTTATTTCACAATGGCAACCAGTGTTCGGTACAATTACAGGCTTGAGGGTGTGTCTAACTTCTTATAGTGGAAGGTTCATATTGGGTAAAAGTACAAAGATGTGTCACACTTTTATAAAGAAAATGGTCAATGTCGATTCAACTTTTTAAATTAAATCCATAGAAAGTGAAATATATGTTTTGAATTTTGAAATGATGTAAACTAATAAAATCTATAATCTATTGTCTATTTTATGTTTGTAATTTTAACAAAAAATTAAAAAATTATTTGAATTTAGTTTTTTATAAAGTAAACACTATAATTTAGTTACTGATAAAATGCTAAAATTGAAGTTACACAAGCTGCCACAGTTTATTTAATAAATTTTACCTTTTTTTTTCAATTTTTTTTGTATATTGATAAATTGAAACTTTAGTGCATGTATATATTTTTAACTATTTTTTATAAATGTATATTTTTCAATAAATTTTAAAAGTTGTGTGCTGAAATATAACTCTTTCCAATTGTCGCCACCTTTTATCTTAATTATTTATCCAAATTAGAAAATAATTATATCATCTTGAATTAGATTCTTTTCTCTACTACAACATTTTTTTTTAAAAAAAATTTAATAAATTTTAGTATTTTTCCTTGACAAGATAATCAACCTTATATTTTAGTGTTGATGACCTACTTTCTATAAAAATAAAATATAGAATATAAAAAGTAATTAAAATATTAAAAGATATATATTTTGGAAAATTCGCTTATGGATCTATAAAAGGGTATTTTTCAATTTCAGAAAAAAATATTATTTATAACAGTCAGAGGTGTTGAAACATCAAGTTTATAGAATTTTAATTTTTTTTGTGTAATTAGACCCAAAGTGGTATAAAATATACATTTAGTCAACACTTCCATTTGGAAAATTTATGTCATATACATAACTTAAAGCTATAATGAGTCTATATAGACCATATGTTTGACTAAAATTATTTTTTACTTAGAATTACTTAAATTCAGTTGTGCTGATAAGTTGGCCTGAAATGTGATGCAGTTTTTACCTGATTACATCCACTCTCAAGGAAAACAAGTTGTGGGCCTATGTTAGTAAAGAAGTGACTCATCCAACAATTCATACTATTTCCCTATATTCACATGAAATCAAGGAGGCTAAGGCTCAGAGGATTATCCTTGATGGGGTAAAAGATAATTTGATTCCACATTTATTTAGGAAGGACACTACCAAGGAAATGTGGGATGCGCTCACAAAAAATTATCTGGGCGAACATTAGAACCGTAAGATTATTTTCAAGGACAAGTTGTATAACACAAAGATGTTCAAGAGCAAGAGTGTCACCTCTTAATAGTCTAGATTGACACAAGTCAAGGATGAGTTTGTCGATGTTGGAGAGACAATTGTTGATGATGAGGTCGTGTGAATAGCCCTGAATGGCTTCCCAAAACAATGAGAAGTGTTTGTCAAGTGTGTTGTTGGTAGAGATCACCTACTCAACTGGGCAAGGCTTTGGGATGATTTTGTCCATAAGGAGATCTCTGAAAGTTTTCACCGAGGAGGCTAGACAAAGAAGGTTGAAGATGAAGAAAATATTGCTTTTGCATGCAAGGGCAAGTAGAAATTCAGTAAAGGGAAAACTGAAGGGTCTTCCAAGGATGGGAAGAAAAATATTTGAGTAAGATGAAAAAAAATTTTGTCATCAGGTGGGTCACTATGCCAATCAATTCTTGAATAAGAAAAATAAGAGCAAGCAAAAGAAGCAAGTTGTTGCTACAACAGAGGGGGATGAATTTGCAATACAATTTGAGAATGAATTTTCACTCATTTCCTATTTCTCAAGTTCAATTGCCAAAAGTGTATGGTATATTGATAATGGGGCTTCTTGGCACATGATGGGAGTTAGAGAATATTTCACCAAATTAAAGGAGAAAAAGTTGTATTTTTGTATTGAGCTTGGAGTGGGCACAGTCAAGTTTCAGAGGGAGTCTAGAAAACCTCTACTGGTGGAGGAAGTGTTGTATGTCACTAGCAAGACAAAGAATTTAATCTCAATTTCTACTATGGAGGACAAGGATTACATTGTGACCTTTGAAGAGGGCAAATACTATATCTGTTCAAAGAACTCCAAGGTAGAAAAAGTGATCAGAGTCAATCATGGCATCTTGTTTTAGTTACAGTTTGAGCCAACACATGTGTTGGTGAGTAGTTGTAGAGGGCTTGGAGAATTGTGGCATAGCAGGATGGTTAATCTTCACCATGCAACACTTAATTTTCTCAAGGAAATAGTGGTAGGGCTACTTGAGACGAAGGTCGAAAAGAATGAGGTGTGCAAGGAATGTGCTCTTAGGAAATATGCCAAGACCAATTTTTCAAGCAGCGACACTAGATCCAAGGGGATTTTGGATCTCATACACTTAGATGTATGTGGGCCCATTCCAACAACATCATTAAAGGGGTATGAGTATTATGTTACCTTCAGTGATGATTTCTTCAGGAAGACATGGATATATTTTATGAAGAATAAATATGAAGTCTTTAGTAGGTTCAAAGAGTTTAAGGTTCTTGTGGAGAACCAAATAGGGAGGAAGATCAAGATACTAAGATTTGATAATGGAGGCGAGTATACCTTGGATATGCTCAAAGATTTTTCATGCCAAGGAAGGTATTAAGAAAGAGTTGACAATTTCATACAACCCTCATTAGAATGGGGTTACTAAACAGAAAAATAGGGCTATATTTGGAGCAGCCAAGGCCATGCTTCATGATCAAGATCTGCCTTGGTTTTTATGGGTAAGAGATTGCAATATAGTTGTGTATCTATAGAATATGATCCCATATAAAGTTCTCAGAAAATTGACTCTAGAAGAGGTGTTCACTGGGAAGAAACCTGATTTGGGGCACATTCACATCTTTGAATTCCTTATGTATTGCCATATTCCCATGGAAAAGAGAACCAACTTGGAACCAACCGCAGAGAAGGGTATCCTAGTTGGGTATAGTGAAACTTATAAGGCCTATCATGTTTACATTCACTCCCTCTAGAAAATATTTATTTGCATAGATGTGAAGCACGAGGAAGAAAGGGATCTTCAAAAGTTTGATAACTTGAAGAAGGACCAGGAGGAGGAGCAGGCACCCATGGTTGAGGCTACTCAAACTTCTCAGACTTCAATCACGCAAGTTGGAGAGAAGAGCAAGAAAGCCAAGCAAGTTGACCAACAAGAAGAATAGAGGATTTCTCAACCTCAAATTCCTATCATAGGGAGAAGGAGAAATAAGGAAGTTGAGTAGACACTAAGAGAGGCCCAGGAGTATGTTGGTGATCATCATAATCTAGTTAGATAGAGAAAGGCTCCCAAACGTTTTTTATGATTATATGGCACTCATGAGTGAACTAATTGAGGTGGAGTCTTCCAGCTTTCAAGAGGCATCCAAGCATCAGGTTTAGAGGGATGCCATGGTGGAAGAGTATTATTCTATCATGAAGAATAGTATGTGGGAGGTAGAGCCACAACCCAAAATAAGTTAGTGGTAGGGTCGAGATGGTTGTATAGGATCAAGCATGGTGTAGATGGTAGTGTGGAAAATTTCAAAGCAAGGTTTGTGGTTAAGGGGTTTTCTCATAAAGAAGGGATCGACTATGATGAGACCTTTCCTTTGGGAGCTAGGTACTCATCCATAAGAGCTATCATTTTTGTAGCAGCACAAATGGGTTGGAGGATTCACTTGATGGGTGTGAAGACAACCTTTCTCAATGGAGTGATTGTGGAAGAGATTTACATAGAACAAGCAGAGGGTTTTGAGGTGTGTGGGAGGGATTCCCATTTGTGCAAGTTGAAGAGAGCACTATATGGGCTCAAGAAGGCTCCCATGGCGTGGTACATAGGTATTGATGGTTACTTGCAGAGTGTGGGCTTCACCAAGACTGAGGTTGATCCAAACTTGTACTATGTTCATGTGAAGGAGGATCCTCTCATATTAGTTTTATATGTTGATGACTTGTTTCTTATAGGGTCAAAAGAGCTCATAGCACAGTGCAAGCGAGATTTGTAGGAAAGTTGAAAATAAAGGACTTGGGTTTGATGCACTAATTTTTGGGATTGGAGTTGTGGAAAAAACTAGGAGAGATCTTCTTTGGACAAGTATACAATTGATATCTTGAAATGATTTAGGATGGACAATTGTAAGCCCATGTCCATGCCACTTGTGACCAACTAGAAGAGGATAGATGCTTCCAATAAGAGGTAGTGAGCCCAACTTTGTACAAATAGTTGGTAGGCTCTCTTATGTATCTGGTCAACACTAGGCAAGACATTTGTTTTGCAATGAATTCACTTAGTCAATTTATGGTGAAACCTAAAAATGTGCACTAGGTAGCTGCGAAGCATGTTTTAAGGTATCTTTGAGGCACAGTTGATTATGGGTTGAGGTATATTTAGCAAGATGAAGTGAAGCTCGAGGGGTTCACCAATGTAGATTGGGTAGGTGATACAATTGACAGGAAAACCACTTCAATGTGTTGTTTCAATTTGGGATCAGGAGCAGTCTCTTAATACAATAGGAAACAGAAGTTAGTTGGACTAAAATATTTGGAGGCTGAGTATATGGTAGCTAGTATGGCTACATGTGAGGCTATCTAGCTTCAAAAACTTCTAGTTGGGCTCTTTAATCAGGAGGTAGATAAGATAGTCATTTACTACGATAATTAGTTGTATCAAACTCTCGGAGATTTAAGTGTTTCATGACAAGTCAAAGCATATTGAGATCAAGTATCACTTCATCAGAGATTATTTATAGAAGGGGACAGTAAAGCTACATTACATTCATACGGATGAGAAGATAATAGACATCCTAACCAAGACCTTGATGAAGAGAAAGTTTCTATTCTTCAGGGGTAAGCTGGGTGTTGTGAAGAACACCTTCCTCACTAAGAGGGAGTGTTAAGTTTTTTGTAGTTCGAAAGGTGTGGTTGTGGAAGTTGCTTAAGTGCAGCTCGTGTTGGATGTTCAACATTAGCAAATTTTCTATTTTGTAAATAGAATATTTCCTAGAGTTGTGAGGTTAAAACCGAGAATAATTTTAGGTGTGAGATAGTCTGAGTTATGTGAGAAAAGTTTCTTTTCTCTTGCATCATGTAAGGAAAGTTCCAATTTGCATCATGTAAGGAAATTTCCTTTCCCAAGTCATGTAAGGAATGTTTCTTTTAGGATGTGTCGTGTGTGGAAAGTTTCACTTCTCTTGCATAATTGATGTTTTCATCAAGAAAGCTATATATGTAAGATTGTTGTAGCAACTAGGACTATATTTAGAAAGAAAGTTTGCTCTTGAAACTAAATAAAAGATTCAACATTTGCAGGTTTTTTTCTACATTAGGGTTTCCTAGGTATAGCAGTGTTAACTATGTTTGTGTCATTGATTTCGTGTGAATTTACTTCCATTGTTCATTATTGTTAATTAACCCAGTGCATTAATTGTCATAAATCAAATAGACTAAAATTGTTTTGATTCTTTCTTAAAATTTGTGTATGAATTGCTGCCGACTCTGCCATAGAAAGAAACTCTGGAAACTCCATACTCACAGAAACCTTTTCTGTCACACCATATGCTCCTTGACCTTGAAAGTAATCTATTATAAGCATTATGTATGCTACGCCTGCCGATGCACTAGGCAAAAGTATATAGGCCATAATCTGTATCATCACACCCAATATTTTAGAGGAACCATATGATGTTAAAAGTTTTTAGAAATGTTAAGAAGATATTTTCTATTATTAAACAAATAAGAAATCCATGCCCGACCGATCGAGGATAAAGATGAGACAGAAAGAGAATGCTCCGATGGTAGCACCAAACCCTAGAATAATACTAATGAAAGAACGGAGACAGCCCAACACTTTGGCAGCTACAACAAATCTGCAACACATAAAATCTTTAATACATAAACCCAAATCAGAAAATAAATTTAAAAAGAAATAAGTACATAGAATGCCTGCTTGAAGGCCTCGAAGGCATTGAAACTGTATTCTATGCCAATGCTCTTGTCACTGATTGGTAACGATACATCAGTTTTTTTCTCCCAAGAGACGCAAAAATTTATTAATCACAAATAAAATGATACATCAGATCTTGTGTTGTCTTTTTCAATTACAATAAACGAAATCTGGACTGCAGAGTTCTTCATTTCTTTACCTCTCAAAAGTTACGAAATCTGGACTGCAGAGTTCTTCATATCTCGTATATGTAATCATTGTGTATGAATGCAGGTGGGACTTATTTTTATTGTTTAATGCTGCGATGAACTCTTTCCTGAACATGGCCATGAGCTATTGGGTTAATTCTAACTGACTTTTTGAATGCAGTGTCATTCATTATGTTAATGAATGACAAGGATTCCACCTACCAAGATTCGAACTACAATAAATATAAATAATCTTTGTTTTCAAAGCTTAGAGTTCTATGACGTGGATAAAGAAGTCTGCTAGTACCAAAAGTTGGTGTATAATTTCCTATAGTTTAAGTAATATAGTGATATATTTTAAGAAAGGGGAACATTGAAAATTCCTCAATTGTGAAATTTTATTTTCATAAAATGTCATTCACATGGTTAAAGGTGTAATGGCAAGTCTATTCATAAGATCCTTTTTTCTATATTTTATTTGAATCAATTAAATTAGTTATGATTCAAAAATAAGATAATTTTATCATTCATATTGAGTGAATAATGGAATAAAAATTTTGGAATATTTGGACATTAAATGCATATTATAAATAGTATTAATAGAGACATGTATACGAATATCAGGATAATATATGAAGTAAAATTTGGAGAGAATGCATGTTATCAGTAATTATACTAGCGTAGTAATAGATATAGGATTTGATAGAAATACCTTTACTAACATGGTAAATAAAAATGTAGGAATCATTCACCTTCTAATACCATGTGAGAGCTAAAGATTAGCTCAACACCCTAGGATCACTTTCAAAAACAAGAATAACCTTCCACAAGAGGGTATGTAAGAAATGAGCTTAGTTGATATTAAGATGTATGAGATATGATCAAATAATGATCTACATAATACAAACTGTACAATGACCTTGCTTATAAAGGAAATATGAGAGATAGGAATTAGACAAGATGATGAAGCATTTCTTAATCTTATAACTTGAGACAAAAACTCAAACAAAATTTAAATGACCTAGGACACAAGAAGTAAATGAAACAAGATCCCATTGATATCTAAGACTTATAGAAAGAGTCCTATGACCTAAGTTAACTTGCAATGTGAATAGCACTCCACTAAGGAATTAGTTAGGTAGAAAACTTAATTCAGACCAAAAATTCTCTTTAAGTGCAATTCAAGGAGGAATAAACAAATACAAATGATGCCAAGGTTATGGATGATGGGTCCTAGCTATGAGATCATTTTAGGTATTCATATACCATATATTTCTCACAAAAAGAGTAAAGGAGTAAAAACAAATGGAAAAAAACCCATCTCCAAAAGAGGGAATACAAAAGAAAATTAAGTAAAATTGATGAAATGAGTGATGAATGGAGGACTCACCAATACCTCCAAGGAGTACATCCATCATAAATATATAACCCATAGCCCAACCATAAGAGAGAAAGAGAGAGACTATGTAGCTCACCCACAAATGAATTATTTATTGCAAGAATGTGAAGTTCCTAAAGGCAAAAGATGATTTAATTTACACAAAGAATGTGTCTCCCTTTTAGATGAATCAAAACTAATTGCAAATGTGGAAATGTCACCAAGTCAAGATAGGAATTGGCATGAAGAATCATAGAGATGTATGATGATGTCTCTAAAAAATTCCTGGGTGTCTCCTTGTCCATGGAGAATGAAGATGACATAATCAAATTAGGTGCATGCCTAATCAAAGAAGAAGATGGAACACTAAGACTCCAAAAAAACTAATGTTGAATAATATCTAAAAGAAATTATGGTTTGACAATAGCTATGCAATGACTGTCATCAAAGAGGAGAGGTAACCCCTCAAATGTGTCCTACAAACATGAAAGATAAAGATGATCCTACTAAATAGGAATGATGGAAGCCTTAATCAATGAATGCACAACTAGTCACTAAAGGTGAAGCATAAATAACTATCTCTAAAGGTAATTAAGATCCTCTAAGGAAACTTCATCCTCATATTTTGAAATTCAAATTAACCCAAAGAATCAAACTCCTGAATAGTATTACAGTCATATGTAGCCTATACTTTTTGAAAAATGAGGTGACACTAGATAGTTTGAAATTGGATCAGTTGGGAATGACTAAGTATCAGGATCACCATAAATATCCCAAATTTTAGTTGAAAGAGCATGAAGACACTCAAAATCAATAATAGAATTGAATATGTCATCATCAACACATATTGTAATAACTCCTTAGACACGATTGCTTTTGTAATTACATTAAAAAACTTCACTAGCTATATCTAGAAGAAGAATCAGACCATACAAATTTATGAAAAAATAATTGTTCAACCATAAAGATGTTTTATGATGCCATGTGTTCATTGTTTGTAGTTGCCCCTTTTCAAGATCATCAAAGAAGATTGAAATGAAAAACCCATAATCAATTATGAGGATTCTCCAAAACTACAAAGACAAAAGATGAAAACAGTGATTAGACACTTTCAAATATGATGAACACTGCATATGAAGCTTCCCCAAAAATTAAAATACTCTTCAAGATTCAACATGTCCATGTAACTAGTCAAAATGTCATATGTGTAAAAAGTGAATAAAATATATTTACATTTGAATATGGAAAAAGTTCATGTGCACAGTGATAAAGCTCCTCGATAACTTTCCAACATCACTGGAAAAAGTTCAGCTTGGAGGTCCAAAATGGAAAATTGTCTATAATCAACAATGAAATGCACTAGCCAAAAATTTGATAAAATGAATTGCAACATTGCAAATTATATTCAGAACTAACATTTTGTTCATATCTCATTTGTATAAATTAGACACCTGAACAAAAAGTTGTTCCTAAAAGAAAAAATGGCCTAATTTAGGCTTCGAGGGCTCCAAAATTAAACCTCTAAATTTCATTGGAATTAGATCACACCATGTAATAGTAGAAAATAAATAAAAAAGAGGCTTTCCCTCAAGTAGCCAATGAGTGAGCTTGGGAGTAGTGACTAGAGATGGTGGTGGCTCCACATTCCACTAAGGATTTAGTGTTAGAAACTTCAATAAAATTATGGCCCAAATACATCAAAATGAAGGGATAGTAGAAGCCATTGGTGAATTAAAAATAAATACAATATTTTAAAGTAGTGAAGAATATTAAAATATCAATACCCAAAAGCTTACATAACTCCATACCCATCTAATAAATGTTAACACAAACATACCACATGATGCAGACCAACTGAATGCCTATATAGAAAATGAATATTGTTGGCAGTTGTTGTCATTCATGACTAAGTGTTGTCATTGATGTCAACCCTCAATATTGTAGAGGATATTGGAGTTTGTTGTCCATTAATGTCAACCCTCAACTTGTATGAAATCATAATTGTGTGTTTCTAATAAGTTAAAGATTGTTGCCACTGGCAGAAGTATATGTTACTCATATATCATGATTTTTTGATGATATAGATTGATGTCTCAAGTTCTAATAGGGTGTTGTGGATTTAGATGAATGTGTAGATGGTTGATGATTGAAACTATTCCTTATTGTGGATATCCACATTCTTGGTGTTGATATCTACACTGAGTATTGTTTAAGATGAAAATGGTCTAGGTAGGATTTGAGCCAAGATCCACTTTCGCAATAAACATTGGAATACAAAATCACAAAGAGAGTGATCATATTTGATTAAGTTTTTAAACGAGAGTCAAATGATACTTCTAAGGTTTTCATTCCTTTTCTACTTTGGAAAGTGTATGGACTCAAAATGAGATTAAGATCTAAGTTTAATGTAAATGTACACTAAGAATGTTGTAATATATTAAAACACAGATAGAAATTTAGCAACAGGAATAGAAATGAATAGAGGATACATAGGTGTAGCTCTAACTGCAATTCAAGGCTAAATTCATGAGATCAATGTGTCTAGAACGTTTTGTTCTCCCCACTTCTACTTATAAATTTAATATGGAACTCTTGATATTTTTTCCTATGCACCCTTAATGTCTAGAACTAGTCTTTAAGGAATGGAATGCCCAAAATGCCCTAGGTCTAGGCATTTTTTGTACTACTTTTGGCTACAAGTCTATGACTATCTACTAATTGCTCTTCTATCTTTGTGTCTCTATTGAAAAATTATACATGCATGATGCAGAGCCCTACCCACACACCTGAGGAAAAGCCCAAACAAGGTTAGAGTTCTGACCCCTCAAATTATCAAAAGAATTCTGCAAGAAAGGACTCCACACCTTGGATGAATCTACTCACAAATTCACTAGGCTTGAGCCTACTCAATATGAGTAAATGCCTCAATACCTACCATACACCATCCCATGACACACTGCTCCTAAGGGATTTTGAATTGGTTTAATTATGGCCATTAGAAACTAGTCCAAGCATTGGTTTTGGGATTAGACTCCAATTCCTTATACCTCCTTTAGAAACCTACCCCTAGGCTTGTAGCCCTATTTGGCGATAAAATGGATCTTAACTCCAAAATGTCCCAAACACTCATACCATAAAAATTACCATTTGAGATACCCTTTTGGGAGTTACACTTATCCCCAAAATGGTTTGCTTAGATCTGCAATTTCAAGGTCAGAACCCTTTAGAGACCAAGAGACCTAATGGGGTAATTAGGCTTATTTTACAAAGAAACTACCAATCAATGAACTCAAAATAGAAAATAAACTCTATGGGAAAATGGGGTGTGGTGAGTAACCTCCAATTCCAGGGTTGCATTCCTGGACTCCATTGTTATGATGTTTTATGATGAATATCCTAAATCTTGTCCTAGGTAGTCACATAGAGATGCCTACCTCATTTTGTTTCTTTCTCCTCACAAACAAGTCTCCCCTGAAAAAACCCATGAAAATAATAAAATACATAGGCCAATATTTCACTCCTCCAAAGGAATAAACTTCTAGTTGACTAGAATGCAAGATATGGCCATTTTTGGCTAAAACCCTAGCCAAACCCTTACTTTTCGGGTTACAGTCAGAAAAATTGAGGGTTCTCTCCACTCATAAACAATTAGAACCTCAGATTGCCACCAAAAAAAAAACTACTTCACCCCTCTATCTATTCCATGAATGGTGTGCTTCAATCCAATCCGTACAGGCACGAGCAATCAATGCAAAGAGAGAAATTCTGGGAGTTTGGCATTTTTGTGTTCAATTGCTTCACAACTTCACAACACAACATTAGAAACCTTGGGAATCATGTCCACAAGGTTTATACAACTCTCCAATGGTTTTCAACTAAATTCGGAGGAGGTTGGTGTTGTAGACAGGCTTCCCCAACCACATTTCAAAAAAGTTGCACTTTTGCACTCAAAAGTTGCATTTTCCAAAAGTTGCAATTTTGCAATTTTGCACAAAATATTGTTATGCTTTCTAAGGTTGGGATCCAGACACTTGGATCAACCAAATACTCCTAAAACATGTCAAAAACCTATCAAACACAAAACTAAACCATCTGCTACCCCTCTTGACCACATTGTCCCATTTGGCTTATCAAATTGTCTAATTGGTGACATGGCTTACATGGCGGGGCTTATTGAATAAATGAAACAAACTTGCATGAACACAAGACACACTAAGATACTACAATGATCCTAGTATTCATCCTTAGAGCCATGATTGGAATGTTGATGAAGTGCCCCTGTAGCATACTCCCCGGGAGAAGAGATCTCAAGCCCACTTAAGATCAGAGTTTGTAACTCTGCACCATGGTTGGAAATTTGTTGATCTGTCATCCAAAATACCTCTGAGCCTGTTTTGTCCTGCCAAGCCACCAAGTACTCAATGTACTCCTTGCTCCTTGTCTTCTTTTTGACTCTAGTGTCTAACACTTTTCTCAACTTAGGTGATTCATGCCTTGGAATGTCATTGTTTGTTGCAACCTGCATTGGTTCCTCCCCTTCATTGGTTCCTCCCCTTCATTGTCACTACCTTTGAAAAGTGTAAGATAAAACACATTAAAAATGGGTGATAATCCAAGATCAAGAGGAAGTTGGATTTCATAGGTATTTTGTCCAGATTTCTTCAAAATCTGACATATCCAACCTTCCTCTGCATGAGTTTGGTGTGCTTACCCTTTGGGAGTCTCTCCTTCTTCAAATGTACCCATACCAAATCGCCAACACTAAACTACACATCCCTCTTTTTCTTATCAGCATAAGCCTTGTACTTCACTGCAGACTGTTGGAAATGAGACTTTACTTGGTCATTCACCTCCTTGATGGTTGATGCAAAAGCTTCACCATCTGCACTAATGGGCTCTTCCTTGGGAAAATATCTTAACTCCAATACTCCCCTTGGGTGGATGCCATACACAATTTGGAAAGGAGACTTCCCTATGCTCCTATTGATAGTGTCATTGTATGTGAACTCTTCCTGTGATAGTATATTGTCCCATTTTTCTCTATGTTGCCTTGTCAAAAACCTTAAAATGTTTCCCAATGACCTATTGACAAATTCAGTTTGCCCATCCGTTTGAACATGGTAGGCTGATGAGAAAGCTAGGTTAGTTCCCAACTTCTTCCAAAGAGTCCTCCAAAATTGGCTTATGAATTTCACATCTCTGTCAGAAATAGTGTTTAGAGGCAATCCATGTATCTATACTATTTCTTTGAAGAATAGATCTGCAACATATGAGGCATCACAAGAAGTCTTACATGGCAAGAAATGAGCCATTTTACTAAACATGTCCACCACTACAAGACAATGTCAAGTCCCCTCTGTGTCCTGGGCAGACCCAACACAAAGTCCATACTTATGCTCTCCCATGGCCTAGAAGGAATGGGTAAGGGCTGATACAAATGTGCATTAGTGGACTTCCCCTTGGCTTTCTAACATATTACACATGTCTCCACAAACTTCCTTACATCTGCCTGCAACTTATGCCAGTAATAGTATCTCTTCACAAGGTCTAGAGTCTTGTCAAGGCCAAAATGTCCTACCATAGCTCCATAATTCTTCTCCCTAATAATATTTAACCTCATGGAACACTTAGGAACACACAACTGTCCTCATTTCAATAACAATCCATCTTGTATCAAAAATTCAGAAAACTCACTATGATACCTCTCACCAAAGGTTCTGCATACCTTGTATATCTCTCCAAAATCTTCATCAGCATCATACATACTCTTCAATGAATTAATACCAACACTCTCTATCTTGATTTGATTGACACATAATACCCTCCTGCTCAAAGCATCTGCAACTTTGTTCTTGAGCCCCTTCTTGTGTTTGAGGGTGAAGGTGAAGGCTTGTAGGGTCTCTACCCACTTCATGTGCTGGTGGTTAAGCTTCTCTTGGTTATTTATGAAACTAAGTGCCTATTATCAGTAAAAACTATAAACTCCTTAGGCAATAAATAGTGCCTCCACTTCTTCAAGGACTGAACCAAAGCATACATCTTGATAGGGAGCCTAATAGGGAAGTGCTCACAAGGTTAATTTGTTCAAAAAGGATCAATTTGTTTCCAAAGACTTAAAGATTCTATTGAACATGAGTACTCAATCTTCCTGATTGTCATGATGCTAAATACTCCATGTTTTTCTTGCCTAGCAAACTCCCTTACTGGTGTGACTCTTTCCCATGCACAAAACTACTCAAAATGCTTAACCCTTCCAACTACACTTGCTCATGCTTGACTCTTGGGGCCTTCAACCTTCAGTTACAATGTGTACTAGGGGTATTCCACATGGAAATGCAAGGACAATAAGGTCTTGTACACCTTTGGATGCTCATAACCTTGTTTGAGGACTATGACCCTTAACTTGCTCAAATACACTAACAAAGCTCAACTACCCTAAATAAAGTTGCACACTATCTTGGAGTCCCCGATTACACTTGGTGGATTTCTTGGAATTTTTTCATTATGTTTCCTAAGCCTCCAAGTTTCATTTACCCATCGGGTTCTTGCATTTACAAAAACTGCCAATTTTGTGTGTTATGCAGCAGGGCTACTAGCCCGTGGAGGCCTAATTAGCCCTTTTTTGCTCCCACTGGTCAACGATGGCCTTTTTAACCACAAAGAAAGTTTGGGATGATGTTTTAGGGGTGAATTCTCAAGGATTTTTGAGTTTTAGCCCTCTGTTAGTGTAGTTTTCAAACTGTCCAATTTTTATGGCATAAATTAAGGGTTTTGTAGGGTTTTGAGTGCTTCCACCATTGTTACACTCCTTCAAGCTTGTTTCCAACTCCCTGGCTGTTTGGATACTTCTGCCACACCATATTGAATCTTTCCCTACCTTTTTTGGATAGGCATTATGCCAAACACTTGGCAAACAAGAAGGAAAACAGTCACTGTCACTGTCTTTTCACTGTCTTTTGACAGTCAACTGTTGTCTTCACTTCAAAACCTACACAAGGGAGTATTTGTATAGAGAGAATACCTCAAAGAGGTTTGAGAAGTATTTAAAGAACTCCTATTACATTTCCCTTAGTGTTCCAAGGCATGGATAATGCTTTGAAGCATTCCATTTAGCAAAAGGACAACAAATTTCACAAAAACAATGAACTCACTATTTTGTCTACAAAATGAGAATGATTACAAGGTTTAAGCTATTCTAATACATAAATATGGTGTTTCAAATCCTTGGTCACATTCCCAAACCTCTACCTCAATGATTTGTCCATTCCAAATTACCTTTGGATGACAATCTTGAGTTTTAATCATGAACTAGCCTAGTTGCTCCAACTTGCCTAGTTCACACTCAAATGAATCTTCAAACCATTATTCTGGCATAAAAAGAGATAAATTTACATTATATACACATAGTTCAACTTGGAATAATCCATTGGAGGGATCCCAGACCTAGATCAACCAATTTGACACATTTTACAACTCCAAATCCCTGGCAGGGCAACAAATTCCCAGTTATGAAATAATTTTACACAAACCAATTTCCAAAGTAAAAAAATACAACAATCACTTGGAAGTCATTAAGTGACCGATATACACACTTCCAAAAGGTACAGTACGGATACAAATGCTACAGTACGGACTGCCCTTCAAAAGGAACAAAAAACAGTCATAAAAGCCAAAAAAAACTTGTTTTCTATTGAGTTACTCTTGCAAATCCAATCACCAACCATTTCCAAGGAAAAGGGAGGCCTTACATATTTTCTCCAATTGGTTTCCATGCCCTTGTATGGACAAGAGGCTACAACAATTACATTTTTCCAAGAAAATGACAATTTGACAACTTTCTTAAGCCAAATGGCAACTTTTCTTGCTCACAAAGGCATTTTTTACAACCTAGCATTATCAACTTGCCTAAACAACTTATACATGCTTAGAAACACTAAAAAAACATGTTTCAATGCTCTTGAAGCCATTAGGAGACCTTTTTGACAATTTTTCACATTTTTGCCAAAAATTGTCAACTCAAGCCCTGAAATGCAAGATTTGATCTCTTAAGCCCAAAATGAGACCAAAACCACTTCACATGACTCAAAACAACCTAAAACAACAAAAACAACCTAGCACAAGACTTTACAAACATAGAAGCATAAAATACCCAAAAATGGAGTTTTGACTCAACTAGGTGCTCCTGCACCATACTCCCCCAAAAACAAAGAAGTCATGTGACTCCTTGAGGTAGAAAAGAAGAAGGAATGCCAAATTTTTGAAAGTCAACTTCAGGAATCCAAGTGGCCTCTGAGAGAGGTTGATCCTTCCATTTGACGAGATGCTCCATGTAGGTGTGGTTCCTTGTCTTTTTGAGAACTCTGGAGTCTAGAACCTGTTCAGCACGGGGAAAAGAAAGAGAAGGGAGAGATAGATCAGAAAGGGAGTTGGAAACATCTGAAACTCTTTGAACCTCCTTAGGTGGTTACCCTTTGAAATAAATCAGATCTGCAACATTAAAAATGGGGGACAAAGAAACATTAGTTGGCAAATCAACTTTATAAGCATTAGACCCATACTTAGCCAAGATCTTGCAAGGGCCTATCCTCCTCATCTGAAGCTTTCTTGGGACTCCCTTTTGTAGCCTTGCCTTATTCAAATGAATCATTACATAATCACCTATGGAAAACTAAACATCTCTCTTTGTAGCATCCACTCTTGCCTTGACTTTTTGAGAGGTGTCTTGAAGAGCTTGTCTCACTTGCTCATGAACCTCCTTCATGGAATGAGCCATGTCATCTTCTGTTCCACTCTTATGCTGCAAGTTAGTGATATCCCTTAGCTCCAATATACCCCTTGGATGCATACCATAAACAACTTCAAATGGACTTTTACCTGTAGACCGGTTAACACTATCATTGTAGGCATATTCTACTTGATGAATGAGCTGATCCCAACTCTACCCATATTCCTTTGTCAAACACCTAAGCATGTTTCCAAGAGACCTGTTCACAAATTCAGTTTGGCCATCAGTTTGTGGATGATAAGCTAAACCAAAAGAGAGATTAGTACCCAATCTCTTCCACAATGTTTTCCAGAAATGACCAAGAAACTTTACATCCCTATCTGAAACAATGCTAGTAGGCAAACCATGAATTCTAACAACTTCTTTGAAAAATAAATAGGCAATATGACTTGCATCATGTGTTGTTTTGCAAGGAATGAAGTGAGCCATCTTACTAAATCTATCAACTACTACAAAGATGCTATCAAATCCTGCTTGAGTTCTAGGTAGTCCTACTACAAAATCCATGCTAATGCAATCTCAAGGCCTATGTGGAATGGGAAGAGGCTGATATAAAACATCATTAGAGGAGTTACCTTTTTCTTTCTGGCATACCAAGCACTGGTCAACATACCTCCTAATGTCTCTCTACATCTTAGGCCAATAATAGAACCTTTGAACCAGCTCTAAGGTCTTATTGAGACCGAAATGTCCACTTAAACACCCATTGTGCTTCTCTTGAATGAGGTTCTCTCTCATAGAACCTTGTGGAACACACAACTATCCACCCCTAAATAACAAACCATCCTACAAGGTGAAATCAACATATACACCATGGAAGTTATTCTCAAAATCTTTACAAACTTTATAAGCTTCAGCAAAATCATTATCAGTAGGATACATGTCCCTGAAACTATCAATACCAATGCTCTAAACTTGAATCTCATGAATAGTTAGCAACCTTCTACTCAAAGCATCTGCTACTTTATTCAACTGACCCTTCTTATGCTTAAGAGTAAAAGTGTAAGCTTGTAAATATTCTACCCATTTAACATGACTATGATTCAGTTTATCCTGTGAGTTCAAGAAACTAAGTGCCTGATTATCTGTGTATACAACAAACTCTTTAGGAAGAAGATAGTGTCTCCATTTCCTAAGTTCTTGTACTAATGCATAAAGTTATAAATCATAGGATGAGTACTTTTTCTTTGCATCATTTAAATTTTCACTAAAGAATGCAACTGGTCTATTTTCTTTACTTAAAACAGCGCCTACAGCAATATTACTAGCATCACATTCAATAGTAAAAAGCTTATCAAAACTAGGCAAAATGAGCACTAGTTGAGTAGCTACTTTAGTTTTTAGTAATTCAAATCCCTTATTTGCTGCACTTGTCCATTGAAACTTTACCTTGACACCCCCTTTGATGGTGTCCAACATTGGAGCACAAATCTTACTGAATCCCCTGATGAATTTCCTGTAAAACTAAGCCAAACCATGGAAGCTTCTGACATCACTGGTTGTCTTAGGAGTTGGCCAACTAGTTATTGCTACAACTTTGAGTGATCCATTTTCAGATTGCCTCTTGATACAACAAAACCAAGATAGACCAATTCTTGCTTCATAAAATCACATTTCTCAAGATTAATGGTTAGTTGTTCATCAGATAATTGTTTCAAAACATTAGCTAAATGTTGTAAGTGCTCTTCCTTAGTCTTTCTGAAAATAAGAATATCATCTAAATACACTACAATGATTTTGCCAATGAAATCATGTAAAACTTAATTCATGAGCCTCATGAATGTGCTGGGAGCATTAGAGAGTCCAAAAGGCATGACTAGCCACTCATAGAGTCCCTCATTTGTTTTGAAATTTGTCTTCCACTCATCCCCCTCTTTGATCCTTATCTAATGGTAGCCACTCTTCAAATCAATCTTACTAAAATAATGTGCACCCCCCAAACAATCCATCAAATCATCTATCTTGGGTATGGGAAATCTGTATCTGATGGTGATTTTGTTTATGGCTCTGGAATTTGTACAAAGTCTCCATGTTCCACCCTTCTTAGGTGCCAACACTGTAGGTACTACATAAGGACTAATGCTTTTCCTAATCAGCCCTTGGTCTAAGAGTTATTGTATTTGTCTTGCTACCTCTTTGTTTTGGTCAGGGGTCATGTTGTAGGCTGCCTTATTGGGTAAAGAGGCTCCAGGAATGAAGTCAATTTGATGGCTAATGGCTCTAGGAGGTGGTAAGGCTATAGGTGTACCATCACTGATTATTTGTTTGAAGTCATCAAGGATTTTTTGCACTTCATATGGTATCTCAACTTTCTTTTCTACCTTTTCCTCTTTAGGCTTCACTATGAGTGCAAATCCTGCTCCTTCACCTTCTTCTAGAGTTTTTATGAACTCTTTCTCATTCACTAACAAGATGTTAGGTACCTTATTTATTCTCTCTCCTTCTTCAATGAGGGATTGAATCTGATAGCTTACTCCATCTTTCTGAAAATAATAGGAGTTTCTTTCCCCATCTTGTTGTTCTTTTTCGTCAAACTGCCATGGTCTACCCAACAGCAAGTGGCAAGCATCCATAGGAAGGATGTCACATAGGATCCTATCTACATATCCCCTAATGTGGAAATATACCCAAGCTTGCTCATTTACCAATACATGTTGTCCCTTATTCAACCAGGTGACTTTGTATGGCTCCTTGTGTTGTATCCTAGGTAGTTTCAATTTGCTTACTACTTCTTCTGATATGATGTTATATGTGGATCCTGAATCTATGATCACCTTACACACCTTTCCCATGATTTTACACTTAATCCTGAACAATGCTCTTCTCTGTGAGGCCTCTACACTATGTGGCTTCTTCATTAACACTCTCTTGATCATCAAACTCTCACCATCTTTTGAAGCTAGGTAGTTCATAGCTGAAGTTCTGGTATTACCTCCATCTTCTTGAACATAGTTTACTCTCTTTTCACCTCCATAGGATGAATTAGGCTTCTCTGGGCATCTATAGGTAGGGTGGCCTAACTTTTGGCAGTTGTAGCATTTCACGGTTAAGAAGTAGGACCCTTTCCCTGGTCCATTAAATCTACTCCTACTCGGGTTGCTTGATCCCCTACCCCTATAGTTGGGTTTGCTCTAAGAATCTCCACTTTTCTCAATAAGCTTAGATTCTCCTTGGGACCATTGATCTATGTTTCTTCACCCAAAACTGCCTCTATGGCCTCTACCATCTCTTCCCCTACCTCTTCCTTTGTTGTTTTGTTCTTGCTTTCTTCTACCTTTCTCTTCCACCTTAAGTGCCAATTGATAGCACTTGTGTACGGTTTGTGGGCACAACAAGCTCATCTCTTCCTGGATGTTCCACCTTAAACCATTCAAGTACCTTGCCACTTTGATACTTTCATCCTCCACCACTCTGGATCTCATGCACAACTTCTGAAACTCTTCAGTGTAGCTACTGACATCTAGGTCTTTTTGTCTCAAGTTTTGTCTTTTCTTGTGAAGTTGTATCTCATAGTCTTCAGGAACATAGGTCTCTTTGATTTTGGCTACCATTGCCTTCCAGGTGGCTAGTGGTTTCTTGCCTACTTTCACCCTTTCCTCTTGGATGAATTTTCACCATGTTAAGGTTACCCCTCTCAGCCTTGATTTCGCCACCTTGACCTTTTGTGCTTCAGTCACTCCATCACACTCGAAATGGTTTTCTAACCCTTCAATCCACTCTATTAGAGCATCTGGATCCATCTTCCCACTGAAAAGAGCCACTCCTTCTAAGGTCTTACCACTCATATCTCTCAAGGCTTTCAAGAATGGTTCTTACTCAATGATAGGGTTGGGCATGGGAACTTCATCCTCTATTGCCATCATTTTACCCTGATCTCCAACCTTATCATGGACTTCTTCAGTTTTGACCTCTACTTCAGCTAGTTTCATTGCTAGTTGGTCTAGTCTTTCTCTGAGTGCCCTATTTTCCTCTTCTTGGTCCTCTACCTTCTTATCCAATTCTACATTGGTCACCATGTTTGCCTAATGTGTCTTTCCCCTAGATCTTTTGTTGGCTCTGATACCACTATGATAGGGAGCTTGATAGGGAACCGCTCACAAGGTTAATTTGTTCAAAAAGGATCAATTTGTTTCCAAAGACTTATAGATTCTGTTGAACATGATTACTCAATTTTCCTGATTGTCATGATGCTAAATACTCCGTGGTTTTCTTTCCTAGCAAACTCCCTTACTAGTAATGACTCTTTCCCATGCACAAAACTACTCAAAATGTTTAACCCTTCCAACTACACTTGCTCATGCTTGACTCTTGGGGCCTTCAACCTTTAGTTACAATGTTTACTAGGGGTCTTCCACGTGGAAATATAGGGATAGTAAGGTCTTGTACACCTTTGGATGCTCATAACCTTGTTTGAGGACTATGACCCTTAACTTGCTCAAATTCACTTACAAAGCTCAACTACACCAAATGAAGTTGCACACTATCTTGGAGTCCCAGATTACACTTGGTGGATTGCTTGGAATTTTTTCATTATGTTTCCTAAGCCTCCAAGTTTCATTTTCCCATCGGGTTCTTGCATTTACAAAAACTGCCAATTTTGTGTGTTATGCAGCAGGGCTACTAGCCCGTGGAGGCCTAATTGGCCCTTTTTTGCTCCCACTAATAAATGATGGCATTTTTAACAACAAAGAAATTTTGGAATGATGTTTTAGGGGTTAATGCTCAAGGATTTTTGAGGTTTATCCCTCTGTTAGTGTAGTTTTCAAACTGTCCACTTTTTATGCCATAAATTGAGGGTTTTGTAGGGTTTTGAGTGCCTCCACCATAGTTACACTCCTTCAATCTTGTTTCAAACTCCCTGGCTGCTTGGATACTTCTACCACACCATATTGAATCTTTCCCTTCCTGTGTTGGGCAGGCGTTATGCCAAACACTTGGCAAACAAGAAGGAAAACAGTCACTGTCACTGTCTTTTCACTGTCTTTTGACAGTCAATAGTTGTCTTCACTTTAAAACTTGCACAAGGGAGTATTTGTATAGAGAGAATAACTCAAAGAGGTCTGAGAAGCATTTAAAGAAATCCTATTACATTTCCCTTAGTTTTCCAAGGTGTGGATAATGCTTTGAAGCATTCCATTTAGCCAAATGACAACAAATTTCACAAAAACAGTGAACTCACTATTTTGTCTACAAAATGAGAATGATTACAAGGTGTAAGCTATTATAATACATCAAGATGGTGTTTCAAATCCTTGGTCACATGTCCAGACCTCTGCCTCAATGATTTGTCCATTCCAAATTACCTTTGGATGACAATCTTGAGTTTTAATCATGAACTAGCCTAGTTGCTCCAACTTGTCTAGTTCACACTCAAATGCATCTTCAAACCATTATTCTGGCACAAAAAGAGAGAAATGTACATTATATACACATGGTTCAACTTGGAAGAATCCAGTGGAGGGATCCCAGACCTAGATCAACCAAGTTGACACATTTTACAACTCCAAACCTCTGGCAGGGCAGCAGATTCCCAATTATGAAATAATTTTACACAAACCAATTTCCAAAGTAAAAAAGTACAACAATCACTTGGAAGGAATTAAATGACCAATATACACACTTCCAGAAGGTAAAGTACGCATACAAATGCTACAGTACGGACTGCCCTTCAAAAGGAACAAAAAACAATCATAAAAGCCAAAAAAAACTTGTTTTCTATTGAGTTACTCTTGAAAATCCAATCACCAACCATTTCCAAGGAAAAGGGAGGCCTTATATAGTTTCTCCAATTTGTTTCCATGCCCTTTTATGGACAAGAGGCTACAAGAATTAAATTTTTCCAAGAAAATGACAATTTGACAACTTTCTTAAGCCAAATTGCAACTTTTCTTGCTCACAAAGGCATTTTTACAACCTAGCCTTATCAACTTTCCTAAACAACTTAGACATTCTTAGAAACACTAAACAAACATGTTTCAATTCTCTTGAAGCCATTAGGAGACCTTTTTGGCAATTTTTCACATTTTTGCCAAAAATTGTCAACTCAAGGCCTGAAATGCAAGATTTGATCTCTTAAGCCTAAAATGAGACCAAAACCACTTCACATGACTCAAAACAACCTAAAACAAAAAAAAAACCTAACACAAGACTTTACAAACATAGAATCATAAAATACCCAAAAATGGAGTTTTCACTCAACTAGGTGCTCCTACACCACATCTCCAAGTCATAGGATGAGTATCTCTTCTTGGCATCATTTAGCTTTTCACTAAAAATGCAATAGGCCTTCCTTCCTGATTGAGCACAGCCCCAAAAGCCATGTGGCTTGCATCACATTCCACCTAAAATATCTTGTTGAAATCTAGTAGGGCAAGGATTGGTTGTTCTG
The DNA here is from genome assembly GCF_030272615.1 of Cryptomeria japonica. Lineage (NCBI taxonomy): Eukaryota > Viridiplantae > Streptophyta > Pinopsida > Cupressales > Cupressaceae > Cryptomeria > Cryptomeria japonica. The sequence goes on along the minus strand of NC_081409.1, from coordinate 193,217,756 downwards.
CAACCTTCTTCTTCAATGTTTCAAATGAATCATCAAACATGACTAAATCCTCCCTTTATGGTGTCAAGCATGGGTGCACAAACATGACTAAATCCTCTTATGAACTTCCTATAAAAGGTTGCTAAACTATGGAAGCTCCGAACATCATTCATAGTCTTAGGTGTTGGCCAAGATAGTATAGCACGTACCTTCTCTTGGTCTGTTTTCAACTCACCTTGTGAAATTACAAAGCCCAAGTAGATGATATCCTCCTGCATGAACAAACACTTATCCAAATTGATCATTAGTTTCTCTTCATGTAACCTCTTGAGAACCATATCTATATGTCTGAGGTTCTCTTCCCTTGTGTGACTGAAGATCAAGCTATCATCTAGGTATACTATGACAAACCTACCTATAAATTCCACCAAGACCTCATTCATCAACCTCATAAAGGTACTAGGGGCATTGGACAACCCAAATGGCATGACTTTCCATTCATACATCTCCTCATTGATTTTAAAAGTTGTTTTCCATTCATCCCCTAGCCTTATTCTAATCTGATGGTATCCACATTTTAGATCTATTTTGGTGAAATATTTAGCACTCCCCAAGCAATCAAGTAAATCCTCTATGCTAGGGATTGGGAACCTATACCTTATAGTTATCTTTTTGATGGCCCTTGAGTCTGTGCATAACCTCCAAGTGCCTTCTTTCTTGGGTAAAAGGACAGTCGGTATTGCACATGGGCTTAAGCTTTTTCCAATTAGCCCTGATTCAAGAAACTCCTCAATTTGTCTTGCCATCCCTGCATTCTGATCTGGAGTAAGTTTGTATGCTGGTTTATTTGGTAAGGTAGATCCAGGGATCAGATCTATGCAATGACTTATGTCTCTTACTAGTGGCAGGGATCTTGGCATTCCATCTGAGATGATGCCTTTTTACTTGTCAAGTAACTATCTGACTATAGGATCTATGTGCCTTTGTCCTTCTTCTTTCCTCTCTGCAAATTTCTCCTTCTTTGTCACCTTGAACTTGGGAATGAGGGCATAGCAAAATGCATCCTTCTCTGCCATCTCCTTTATGAACTGCTTGCCTTCTATCAATAACACTTTGGCATCTTTCCCTTTTTATTCCATCTCTTCCTCTATCAGAGGTAAGAGTTCTATAACCTTACTATCCTTGGTGATTGAATAGGTGTTTCTCACCCCATCATGATGAGCTTTCAAGTCATACTACCATGGTCTCCCAAATAAGAGATGGCATGCATCCATCTTGGCTATATCAAATAGAAATCCATCCTTGTATGATCCAATCTGAAACTCCACCCAAGCCTGCTCTTCTAACACAACTTGCTGACCTTGGGTGAGCCATGAGACCTTGTAGGGGTAAGGATGAGGAAGCTTTCTAAGTTAAATCTTTTCTACCATTTCAAGTGATACAAAATTTTCAATGGATCCAGAGTCTATCAAGACCTTGCATACCTTTCCTCCTGCCTTGCAAGTGGTTTTGAAAAGAGATTTCCTTTGTGTAGGCTCCTAGTCAGGTACCTTCATGGTTGTTATTGCTCTCCTCATCATCAGAGCCTCTCCTCTTTCAGGATAGCCATAGCTATTAGGAGCATTAACACTTTGATAAGTGTTTGCACTTGCCACACTTTGACAATCAGATTCTTGCACCAAATTGCTTCTCCTTTCTCCCATGGAGCTAGAAGCCTTCTCCAGACACCTATTGGCCATGTGCCCTTCTTGGTTGTAGTTATAGCATGTAGGAGGTCCTCTACCTTGGGATCTTCCTCTAGAGCGTGGTCTTCTACCCCTAAAGTTCCCTCTTGGATTTTAGCCCCCTCCTTGATTGTGACTGCTCTCTCCTCTATTGCCTTCTTGTCTAGAGTCACCTTGGTATCCAAAACCATTTCCCCTACCTCTAAAAGGGCCTCTTCCCCCTCTTTTATGTCTCCCTTTACCTCTATCATTTTTTTCCTTCCTTCTCTTCAACTTCTCCTGCACCTTGAGTGCTAATTGAAAGCACTTTTGGACTGTCTCTGGGGTGTGGAGATTCAAATCTTCTTGGATTGCAATTCTCAACCCATTGAGATATCTTGCTACCTTCTCATCTTCACACTCTTTCACCTTATTCTTCACACACAACTTCATGAACTCCTCTATATAGGAACTCACGTACATCTCCTTCTGCTTCAAATTTTGTCTTCTCTTATGAAACTGGGCATTATAGTCCATTGGGACATAGGCTTCTTTCACCAAAGCCATCATCTTCTTCCATGTAGCCACTTTTCTATTTCCCTCTTTCACCCTCTCATCTTGGATGAAAGTCCACCAAGTCAGTGCAGCCCCTTTCAATTTAGATTGGGCCATCCCCACCCTTTGGTGATTTGTTATGTCTTCACTCTCAAATAAATTGTCAAAGGAGTCTATCCACTCCGTCACAGTATTCGGTTCCATCTTACCAGCAAACACTAGCAGATATAATTTCACGCCCATTATTCTTCTTTCCATGGACTTGAGGACACTCATCAGGGGTCTCTGGTTTGCAAAAACCTCTTGTTCTTCCTGCCTAGGGATCTCCTCTTCATCCCCTTCTTCTCTAGAGTCTCTCTCTCCCCTCTCCACTATGTCCTTCAACCGGTCCATCTTATTTCTCAAGGCCTTATTCTCAGCCCTTACTGTTGTGCTCTCTACCATCTAATTCTTCACCAGGACATTTAACTCAACATTGGTCATTCTTGAAGATACATCTTGGGATCCCTCTTCTTTTGAAATCTTTTCTTCTCCTTCTATCCAAAGAATACTCCTATGCTCTAATACCACTTGATGCAGAGACCTACCCACACACATAAGAAAAATCCCCAACAAGGTTAGACTTCTAACACCTCAAATGATCATAAAGGTCCTCCAATGAAGGACTCCACACCTTGGATGAATCTACTCACAAATTCACTAGGCTTGAGCCTACTCAAGATCAGTAAATGCCCCAATACCTACCATACACCATCCCATGACACCCTGATCCTAAGGGCTTTGGAATTAGTTCAATTATGGTCATTAGAGACTGGTCCAAGCATTAGTTTTGGGATTAGACTCCAATTCCTTATACCTCCTTCAGAAACCTACCCCTAAGCTTGTAGCCCTATTTGGCAATAAAATGGATCTTAACTCCAAAATGTCCCACACACTCATACAAAAAAAATAGTATTTGAAATACCCTTTTGGTAGTTACACTTATCCCCAAAATGGTTTGCTCAGATCTGCAATTTCAAGGTTTGAACCCTTTAGAGACCAAGAGACCTAGTGGGGCAATTAGGCCTATTTTACAAAGAAACTACCAATAAATGAAATCAAAATAGAAAAAAAACTCTATGGGAATATGAGGGATGGTTATTAACCTCCAATTCCAGGGTTGTACGCCTAGAATCTATCGTTATGATGTTTTATGATGGCTGTCCTAAATCTTGTGCTAGGTAGTCACATAGAGGTGCCTACCTAATTTTGTTTCTTTCTCCTCACAAAAAAGTCTCCCCTACAAAAACCCATGAAAATCCTAAAATAAATAGGCCAATCCTGCACTCCACCAAAGGAAGAAACTTCTAGTTGACTAGAATGCAAGATATGCCCATTTTTGGCTAAAACCCTACCCAAACCCTTACTTTATGGGTTATAGTTAGAAAAATGGAGGGTTCTCTCCACTTAGAAACAATTAGAACCTTTGATTTCCACCAAAAAAAAACTACTTCACCCCTCTATCTATTCCATGAATGGTGTGCTTCAATCCAATCCGTACAGGCACGTGTAATGAATGCAAAGATAGAAATTCTAGGAAAACTTCCTATTTTTGTGTTCAATTGCTTCACAACTTCACAACACAACATCATAAACCTTGGGAATAATTTCCACAAGTTTTATATAAAACTTTCCAACGGTTTCCAACTGAATTTGGAGGAGGTTGGAGCTGTTGAAAGGCTTCCCCAACCGCATTTCAAAAAAGTTGCAGTTTTGCACTCAAAAGTTGCAATTTTGCAATTTTGCACAAAATGTTGTCACACTTGCTAAAGTTAGGATCAATCAAACACTCCTAAAACTTTTCAAAAACCTATCAAACACAAAACTAAACCATCTACTACCCCTATTGACCACATTGTCCCAAATGGCTTATCAAATTGCCTAATTGGTGACATGACTTACATGGTGGGGCTTATTGAATACATGAAACAAACTTGCATGATCACAAGACACACTAAGATACTACAATGATCATATTCTTCATCCTTAGATCCATGATTGGAATGTTGATGAGGTGCCTTTGCACCAATGCACTATGTACATATGCAATCTAAAGTATAGAAAAGTAATCATTCATGAAAAAGGATATGTCCATAAGTGTCGAATGAAGCCCACATCAATATCTACAGTACAATGTTAGGAAGTTCATTCTATAAAACCACATTGTTAGTTGAAATAAAAACTCTCCTAGAATTTTTAATAAGAGTGATGAAATTTAAGGGTAGCTATATGACCTCCATATTTACGCTAGCTAGTTAGGAGGTACAAATAGGGTATCATGTTTACCACTTCAAACTATGAAAGATAGGTGATGACAAATTCACTCAACAAGGTCTGATACAAAATTAAAACTACTCAATAGGAATTTGGTAAGGTAGATAATTAAATAACAATTTAAATGCAACAAACAAAACTAAAATTCAAGTTCCCCAGTTCAAGAAGTGAGATGATAAGTAAAACATTAAAAACTAGGGTTTCGAGAAGAACCTACCTTTAAATAGTGACATGTTTACTATTCATTTCTCTTATTCAAATTTTGTCTTGACATGTAGAGGGATCTACCAAGAGTGTAAAATGTCATCTAGATGACCAAATCAACCCACTAGAATGGAGGTTTTGAGGCAATCAGTTGAGGAAGGTGTCTCGCTAGAAATGGTAGGCCAACTAACCTTGCTTTGTATTATTTCACTTTTTTTGAGTTGTTGATTCATGTGTAACCCTAGGTGGTCAAGTGGGCCTCCCCTAACAAGATGCCATTGTCCCACTAGGGTGTCATGGTCCTTACTAGGCACCACAATCCCCTTAGGGTTCCATGGTCCCACTAGGGCATCATGGTCCTTGCTAGGCACAAAAATCCCCTCAGGGTGCCATGGTCCCCTCAAGGCATCATGGTCCCACAAGGGTGCCATTGTCCTATAATGTGTGTCACTAGGAACATCTATGGTTATAACAATCATACAAGATGCATCCTGATAGAGACGATGAATCTAATATAAATCTTGATTGATGTGATTTAAAGAGCTACTCTTTATGCACGAACATGGTGGAGAATCTATATACAAATATTTTCATAGTAGGGTCATAAATCTCACCAAGGAGGAGAAGAAATTCCTCCAATATGTAGGTTTCTATTGGGAATATTGTGTTCCTTATATAAAATATCATGATTCTATTCTTATGGCTCTGATGGAGTGATGGGATGTAGATACCTCTACCATCTTCCAATGGGGGAGATGAATGTCACATTAGGATATGTCTATCAAATCTTGCAACTACCAGTGTGAGGCAAGATTGTCAGATTATAAGAATCGGGTTCACCCACTACCATGAAGGCGGATCAATTATATTGCATAAGGCAGGCAACATCTAGATATTTCTGAGGATGGATCCTTATACATTGGATACTATATACCACTATAGATATTTTATTGATTCATAAAATATTTATCTAAACCATAGCACTCTTAGTTACACCTGATAGACAAGGCACTCACATAATTGAAAGCCTCACTCATATCATTGAAGACATGGAAGAGCTTAATATGATGTTCTCATGGGGATTTAGCATGCTCATCCATCTCTACCATGATTTAGAGAAGTTTGTGCACTATAAGGGTGAGATTTTGATGACTTACACTCTTCTTCAAGTGTGGATATTTGAGCATATAGCATGTATGAGGCCTGCAGGATATCTTAAAGATATCACCTTTGACCAACCTTGAGCACATGCGTATCCATGGGAATGCCTGGTTGAGAGGGCCTATCTACTCTATTGGAGAGTTACATTGGACCGTCTACAACTTGTTGATATCATTTAAGGGTCATATAGACGCATGCATGTATGGGATGAGTAGAGGCAAGAGTTAGATAGGATGCAACAGGGTTGTTTTCTAGAGGGTTGTGATCCCTACATCATCATGCCATTTTTTTATGATAGATATATGTGCAATTTTGGTTAGGTGCAAGGTTATCCCACTGCATAATACTAACCTATGAACAACATTCCCAGAGTCTTGTGAAACTTGGAGCCCATCCTAGATCGAAAATACTGGATGTGGAGCTTACCGATGACGATGAGGAGGAGAGGCATTATGCATATGCTCCCCCACTTGAGGATGATGTTAGCATTTAACATGCATACACGAGATTGTAAGAGGCAACCTATCCTAGTGTTTTGTTTCTATTGGATTATCTTATAGGGATTTACAGCCATGCTCAAACCACCAAAACTAGTAGTAGAATGTAAGGCACATGAAGAGCTAGCAAATGATAGTGAGGGACAAGAGAAGATCCATGACGAGCAACAAGAGTAGAATCATGATGAGATTCCTATCCATGATATGGTGGAGATACTAGATACATCACATGCAGAGGATATATGATAGGGTGTAGGTGATGATGATGATGATGATGTGCCCCCTTAGAGGCCTACTTCTAGTGTAGGAAAATCATCTCCTCCATAACAACCCATAGAGATACATCATTGATACAAGCATGGACAAAGTAGCACCATCCCACTAACTGACACGTATTTTATCACGTAGCCACAGTTGATCTTACTTGGAAAGTGGGAGACCCATGTAAGAAATTTAATTTGTTTTGAATTGATTTAATTATGATAAAAGTGATGATGTTACTAATATATATCCCTCTTATAGTTAGCACACAGGGATGGCATGACTTTGTAGGTCATATGGTCAAGGATATAATCACATCAATGGACATCCCATGGTCCTCACAAATTACTCATGGAGCATGGTACAATGTGGGATAGCACGAGGATATCTTCGATGCAATGAAGGGAGATCTAGTTATTGCGCGAGAAGATAGGGAGCGACTACAACGTGAACTTGTAGAGGCCAGTGTAGATCTCATCATAAAGAGGTATTGCCCATGAAAGAGAAAGGAGGAACTCATTAAGGAGTCACTCGCACTCCATGACATCTCATAGGTGGACCTCTATGGGACAACCATAGACGAGGCCTAAGGGCATAGGCAGCCAAATTAAATTTTGTATGATTGGTGATATGATGTATAAAATATTATAAAACACAACAAATATTAAATATTCTTGAATGGATCCCTATTTGATAAAAAATTAAATATTATAAATCACTATAAATATTAAATAATTACAATTTATATAGATTTTTAAGATGTATAATACCTAACCATAACATTTTTCCACTTATTATATACAGTACAAAGTTGATCATCAGCATATATTTTCTCATCATAAACTAGCCCCAAGATATAAGATATCCTAATGCTTTCTGTTCTTATACTTCGAGAAATAAGTTCAAACACACACCAGCACCATCTTGTTCCCTACCCTCATATTAGGAGTAGGGATTCCCTAAAGAAACAACGAAATAAATTATCAAGTAGGGAAAGAGGTAGTACTAAAAACCCTACCGTAGTACTAAAAACCCTACCATTAAAAGAAACCCTAGAAACTCCATAGTCACAGAAACTGATGCATTCATCAGAAACTCATTATCGGTCACACAATATGCTTCTTGACATTGAAAGGAATTTCTTATAAAATTTATGTATGCTACGGCTCCCGATGCACTAGACAAAAGTATATAGACCTTAAACTGTCTCATCACACCCAACATTTTAGAGGAACAATATGATGTTAAAAGCTTTTCGAAATGTGAAGAAAATCTTTTCTAATATTAAACTAATAAGAAATCCATCCCTGTCGAAGGATAAAACTGAGGTAGAAACCAAATGCTCCGATGGTACCACCAAACCCTAGAATAGTTATCCTAATGAAAGAATGGAGACAGCCCAACACTTTGGGAGCTACAACAAATCTGCAACAAATAAAATCCTTAACACATAAATCCAAGTCAGAATATGAATTTAAAAAGAAATAACTACATAGAATGCCTGCTTGAAGGTCTCGAAGGCATTGAAACTGTATTCTATGCCAATGATCTTGTCACTGATTGGTAACGATACACCAGATCCTGTATTGTCTTTTTCAATTGAAATTAACGAAATCTGGAAAAGCAAAAACACCATGATTATTAGAACTGCAGAGGTCTTCATTTGTTTATGTCTGAAACGTTATCAGCTTTATCCATTCCACTTTCTTCAATCGTTGTGTTGAATGCAGGTGGGACTTTATTGTTTAACGCAGCGAAGAAGTCTTTCCTGAACATGGGCATGAGCTATTGGGTTAATGCTAAGTGACTTTTTGAATGCAGTGTCAGACATTATATTGGTAAATGACGTGGATTCCACCAAGCTTGGAAAGCAAGATTCGAACTGCAATAAATATAAATAAACCTTTGATTTTCAAGCTTAGAATGCTACGGCGTGGATAAAGGAAATTCCTAGTACCAAATATTGAATTTCGTGTCAAGGAAGTTTCCTAAAATAATGGTATATGGTTGCTTATACTTTAAACAATATAGTGATATATTTTTAGAAAGGATATTGAAAATTCCTCAATTGTGTATTTTTTTTTTCATAAAATGTCATTCACATGGCTAAAGGTGTAATGGGAAGTCTATTCATTACAAACTTTTATTTTTCAGACTTTTATTTTTCAGATTTTATTTGAATGAATCAAATTGGTTGCGACTAGAAAACAAGATAGATTTGTATGATTTATGTCAAGATAATAATGGAATAATAAACATTTGTAATATTTACATAAATGGAATTCATATTACAAATAGTATTGAAGAGAAATGTATATGAATATTTAGGACAATAAATGACGTAAAATTTGGAAACGGCATGTTATTAATATTTCTACTGAGATAGTAATAGGTAGAGGATTTGATAGAAATACCTTTATTACCATGGTAAAAAAAAATGTAGGGATCATTCATATTTTGGTACCATGTAGGAGCTAAATATTAGTTCAACACCCTAGGATCACTTGCAAAAACAAAGTTAACCTTCCACAAGGGAGTATGTGAGAAATGAACTTACTTGATATTAAGATGTATTAGATATGATCAAATAATAATCTATATAATACAAAGTGTACAATGACCTTGCTTATAAAGTAAATGTGAGAGATAGGATTGGACAAGATGATGACATATTTCTTATTCCTATAGCTTGAGACAACTAACTCAAACAAATATTAAATGACCTAGCAAACAATAAGTAAATTTAAAAAATGTCTCATTGACAACTAAGACTTCTACAAAGAGACCTAGGACCTAAGTTAACTTAATATATGAATAGGACCTTAGTAAGGAATTAGTTAGGTACAAAACTTAATTCATACCAACAACTCTCTTTAAGTGCAACTCAAGGAGGAATAAACCAATTCAAATGATGCAAAGATTGTGGATGATGTGTCCTTGCGACAGAGTCATTTTAGTTATCCATATACCAAATATCTCTCACAAATAGAGTAAAGGACAAAAGTCACATGGGGAAAAACCCTTCTCCGAATGAGAAAATACAAAAGATAATCATGTATAATTGATGAAATGAGTGATGAATGGAGGACTCACCAATATCCCAATAGACGAAATCCATCATAAAGATATAAAAAATAGCCCACCCATAATAGGGAAAGATAGAGAATTTATGTATCCCCCCCACAAATAAATAATTTCTTTCAAGAATGGGAAGTTCTTATAGAAAAAAAAAAAAAAAAATCATTTGATTTCTACAAACAACTTGTCTCTCTTTTGGAAGAAACAAAACTAAGTATAAATCTAGGAATTCATCCCATTCAAGAGAGAAATATGAAGAAGCATGAAGATGTATGATGGTGTCTTAGAAAACTTCATACGTGTCTCCTTGTCCATGGAAGATGGAGATGCCATAATGAAACTAGGCACATGCCTAATCAAAGAAGGAGTTGACAAACTATGACTCTAGAAAAACTGATGTTGAACAATATTTAAAGACAACTATGGTTTCACAATATATATGCAATGACTATCATCAATGAGGAGACGTAACCCCTCAAATGTGTCGTACAAACATAAAATAGGGTAATTGCACCAAGTTGTGGTACCAAAAAGGTGCAACTTTTTATCTTTTCATAAAAATGCGTCATTGGCATGAAAAGGTCGTCCAAACCTATGGGTTGGATGCCCAAGGCAAATCCAACCCAAAGGGTTGGTATTCTCCCAAGCAAACCGTTTGGCGAGCACCAAATATGGCACTCACCAAATGAAAAATTTTGAATTTTCACATTTGGCGGGCGCCAAATTTGGTGCTCGCCAAATGTGAAAAGTCATTTTTTTGCATTTGGCAAGCGCCAAATATTTTGCATTGTCTAATGTGAAGGTTTTGTGAGTGTGTAGATTTTCTGATCTGGGCACAAGTTATATCCACCCCCAAAAGAGAATATATACATAAAATATAATATTTAAGTATAGCTCTATAGGACTTATAATGTAGATTCCAATTTGTAGAGGATCATATAAAATTTCAGACTTAGTCAAATTTCAGTAATCAGCATGTTCCTAGTAGCATTATTTAGCTATGTATCTCACTCTCTTTATCATTCCCAAACTCTAGACCTATCTCTTTCCCTCTCTTGTCTCTCTCACTTCTCTATCCTTGACTCTCTCCCTCTCTCTTCTCTCTCACTCTATTATTGTTTCTCTCCCCTCCCACTCATTTTTCTTGGTCACTACCTATCCCTTTTATCCTCTCTCTCCCCATATCTAGGGTTGTCCCTCCCTCCCTATTCACCTCACTGCCTCTCCCTCCCTATATTATTACCCACCTTTCTTTCCCCCTCTAGATTTCTCACTTATCTAATTACCCAACCTCTAGTTCTCTCCCTCCTTCTCCACCTTTCTCTCCCTTCTCCTTACCTCTATCTATTTATGCACTCTCTCCCTCTCTTCTCTCTCTCTCTCTCTCTCTCTCTCTCCAAACCTATCTATCTCCTCATTCTCTAGGTCTCTCACTTCCTCCATGTCTACCTCTCCATCCATCTCCTCTTACTCATCTCTTTATTCTTCTATCTCTTCTATTCTCCCTCCCTCCCCTCTCCAAGTCTCTACCTTCCTTTCTTCCTCTCTCCCTCTCTGTATCCCTCTCCCACTCTCTCATCTTATCTCTTCCTCTCTTATTCTCAATCTTCATTGTCTAGGTCATTACCTCTACATCCCACCCTCTCCCCCCTCTCTAGGTTTATCCCTCCCTTCCGCTCCACCTATCTACCTCTACATATAGGTCTTTTTACCCACCTCTCTTTATCCCCCTCTATCTATCTCTCTCCTCTCTGGCCATCTAGGTCTCTCACCTATCTATATGCCCCCTCTATAGTTATCTTTGTCCCTCTCTACCTCTCTCTCCCTCCTCTTTAACCCTATCCCTTTATGAACTCCCTCCTTTTCTCTTCCTCCCCTAACCTCTTTATCTTCTCCTTCCATAGGTCTCTCCCTCCCTCCATGTCTACCTCTCCATCCATCCCCTCTTACTCCTCTCTTTGTTCTTCTATCTCTTCTCTTCTCCCTCCCTCCCCTTTCTATGTCTCTACCTTCATTTCTTCCCCTCTCCCTCTCTACCTCCCCATCCATACATACCCCCATATATATCTCACTCCCCCACTTTTTTATTCTCTCTTCCTCTTTTATTCTCTCTATCTACATTCTAGGTCATCAACTCTCTCTCACCTCTCTAGGTTTATCACTTCCTTCTTCTCCACCTATCTACCTCTGCATCATGTCTCATTACTCACCTCTCTCTCCCCCCCTCAATCTATCTCAGTCCTCTATCTTGTCATCTAGGTCTGTTATCTCTCTTTCCCAATATAGTTCTCTCACCTATCTATTTTTTCCCTCTCTAGTTCTCTCCCTCTCTCTTCCCCTCTATCTCCCTCCCACTTTACCCCTATTTATTTTTTAACTCTCTCCTCCTCTTCTCTCTTTCCCCCCACCTCTCTATCTTCTCCTTCCCCAAATCTTGTAGTCCCTCCATGTCTACCTCTCCCTCAATCCCCTCATACTCTTCTCTCTCTTTATTCTTTCATCTCTCCTCTTATCCCTCCCTCCCATTTATAAGCATCTTCAATATTTTCTTCCCCTCTCCCTCTCTCTCTCCCTCCTTATCCCTATCTCTCTCTCCCTTCCCTACTAATCATTATTCTCTCTTTACCATCTATATTATCAACTTTCCATCACACCCTCTCTACCCCTCTCTAGTTTTCTCCCTCATTCCCTCTCCACCTCTCTACATCTCCATCCATATCTCATTACCAACCTCTCTCTATCCCCCTCCATCTATCTCAACCCTCTCTCTCACACACTCTATCTAGGTCTCTCACGCCTCTCTACCCCTCCAAGTATCTTATATCTCTATATAACCCATCTAGGTATGTGCATGAGCATGGTGGGCCATATGACCCCTTAGGAAACCATTACTATCTATCTTAAGACACCATATGACCTCTTAGGATAACATATGGTGTTGTTACAAGTCATATGGTTTTCTAAGGGGTCATATGGTGTTGTTACGGGTCATATGATGTCCTAAGGGGTCATATGGTGTTCTATGACCCCTTAGGATATCATATGATCTCTTAGAACACCCTATGAGCCCTAACGACACCATATCATGTCCTAAGGGGTCATATGGTGTCTTAAGGGGTCATATGGTGTACTAAGGGGTCATATTGTGTCCTAAGGGGTCATATGGTTTCCTAAGGGGTCATATGGTTTCCTAAGGGGTCATTTGGTGTTTGATGGCCCCTAAGGACATCATATGACCTCTAATGACACCATATGACCCCTAATGACACCATATGATCCATAACGACACCACATAGTGCCCTAAGGGGTCATATGGCATTCTATGACACCATATGGTGTCAATAGCGGTCATATGGTGTCCTAAGGGGTCATATGGTGCCCTAATGGGTCATAGAATACCATATGACCCCTTAGGACACCATATGATCCCTAATGACACCATATGACCCCTTAGGACACCATATGATCCCTAACAACACCATATTGTTTCTTGAGGGGTCATATGGTTTCACAAGTGGTCATGTCATGTACTAGGTTGTTAAAAGGGATCATATGGTCTCCTAGGGGGTCATAGAACACCATATGACCCCTTAGGAAATCATATGGTGTCGTTAGGGGTCATATGGTGTCCTAAGGGGTCATATGGTGTCCTAAGGGGTCATATGATGTCCTTAGGGGTCATAAACACCAAATGCACCCTTAGGACGCCATATGACCCCTTAGGACACCATAGGGGTCATATGGTGTCCTAAGGGGTCATATGGTTTTGTTAGGGGTCATATGGTGTCCTAAGGGGTTATATGGTGCCCTAATGGGTCATAGAATATCATATGAGCCCTTAGGACACCATATGATCCCTAATGACACCATATGACCCCATAGGACAACTTATGACCCCTAATGACACCATATTATATCTTGAGGGGTCATATGGTGTCACAAGTAGTCATGTCAAGTACTAGATTGTTAAAAGGGGTCATATGGTGTCGTAGGGGGTTATAGAACACCATATGACCCCTCAAGACACCACATGACCCCTTAGGACACCATATGGTGCCGTTATGGCTCAAATGGTGTCCTAAGGGGTTATATGGTGTTCTATGACCCCTTAGGACATGATATGACCCCATACAACACTATATAATCCCTAAAAACACCATATAGTGTCCTAATGGGTCATATGGTGTTCTATGACCCCTTAGGACACCATATGACCCCTACTGGCAACATATGGTGTCCTAAAGGGTCATATGGTGTTCTATGACCCCTTGAGCTACCATATGATCTATTAGAACACCATATGAGCCCTTACAACACCATATGTTGTCCTAAGGGGTCATATGGTGTCATAAGGGGTCATATGGTTTCCTAAGGGTTCATTTGGTGTTTTATGGCCCCTAAGGACATAATATGACCCTTAATGACACCATATGACCCCTAATGACACCATATGACCCATAAAAACACCATATAGTGTCCTAAGGGGTCATATGGTGTTCTGTGACCCCTTATGACACCAAATGGTGTCAATAGGGGTCATATGGTGTCCTAAGGGGTCATATAGTATTGTTAGGGGTCATATGGTGTCCTAAGGGGTCATATGGTGCCCTAATGGGTCATAGAATACCATATGACCCCTTAGGACACCATATGATCCCTAATGACACCATATGACCCCTTAGGACACCATATGACCCTTAACGACACCATATTATGTCTTGAGGGGTCATAAGGTTTCACAAGTGGTCATGTCATGTACTAGGATGTTAAAAGGGGTCATATGGTCTCCTAGGGGGTCATAGAACACCATATGACCCCTTAGGACACCATATGATGTCGTTAGGGGTCATATGTTGTCCTAAGGGGTCATATGGTTTCCTAAGGGATCATATGATGTCCTTAGGGGTCATAAACACCAAATGCACCCTTAGGACACCATATGACCACTTAGGACACCATATGACCCCTAACGACACCATATGGTGTCATTAGGGGTCATATGGTGTCATAGGGGGTCATATGGTGTTGTTAGGGGTCATATGGTGTCCTAAGGGGTCATATGGTGCCCCATTGGGTCATAGAATATCATATGACCCCTTAGGACACCATATGATCCCTAACAACACCATATCATCCCTAACGACACCATATGACCCCTTAGGACACCATACGACCCCTAATGACACCATATTGTGTCTTGAGGGTCATATGGTGTCACAAGTAGTCATGTCATGTACTAGGTTGTTAAAAGGGGTCATATGGTGTCCTAGGGGGATATAGAACACTATATGTCCCTTCAGGACACCACATGACCCCTTAGGATACCACATGGTGTCGTTAGGGGTCAAATGGTGTCCTAAGGGGTCATATGGTGTTCTATGACCCCTTAGGACATGATATCACCCCATACAACACTATATAATCCCTAAAAACACCATATAGTGTCCTAAGGGGTCATATGGTGTTCTATGACCCCTTAGGACACCATATGACCCCTAATGACAACATATGGTGTCCTAAGGGGTCATATGGTGTTCTATAACCCCTTTGGACACCATATGAGCCCTCAAGACATCATATGATCCCTAAAAACACCATATGGTGTCCTAATGGGTCATATGGTGTTTTATGTCTCCTTAGGACACCATATGACCCCATACGACACCATATGACCCCTCACGACACTATATGGTGTCCTAAGGGGTAATATGGTATTCTATGATCCCTTAGGATACCAAATGACCCCTTAGGAAATCATATGAACCCTTAGGACACCATACGGTGATGTTAGGGGTCATATGGTGTCATAAGGGGTCATAGAATACCATATGACCCCTTAGGACACCATATGAACCCTTAGGACACAATATGACATGTCCTAAGGCATCATATGGTGTCTCAAGGGTTCATAAAACACCATATGAACTCTAAGGGCACCATATGACCCCTTAGGACACCATATAGTGTCGTTAGGGGTCATATGGTGTCCTAAGGGGTCATAGAACACCATATGACCCCTTAGAACACAATATGACCCCAAACAACACCATATGACCCCTAACAACACCATATGACCCCTCGGGACACCATATGGTGGTATTAGGTGTCATATGGTGTCCTAAGGGGTCATATAACACCTTATGGAACCTTAGGATACCATATGACCCCTTAGGACACCATATGGTGACATTAGGGATTATATGGTGTCCTAAGGGGTCATAGAATACCATATGACCCCTTAGGATACTATATGACCCCTTAGGACACAATATGACAACTCCTAAGGAGTCATATGGTGTCTTAAGGGGTCATAGAACATAATATGACCCTTAAGGACACCATATAACCCCTTAGGATACCATATGGTGTCCTTAGGGGTCATATGGTGTCCTAAGGGGTCATATAACACCATATGACCCCTTAGGACACAATATGACCCCTAACGACACCATATGACCCCCAATGACACTATATGACCCCTCAAGACACCATAGGATGGTCTCAAGGGTCATATGGTATTCTATGACTCATTAGGATGCCATATGAGCCCTTAGGACACCATATGACACCTAACGACACCATATGGTGTCGTTAGGCATTATATTGTGTCATAAGGGGTCATATGGTGTTCTATGACCCCTTGGGATACCATATGACCCCTAATACCACTATATGGTATCTTGAAGGGTCATATGGTGTCGTTAGAGGTCATATTGTGTCCTAAGGGATCATATGGTGTTCTAGGACCCCTTAGGACACCATATGACCCCTAACGACACCATATGGTGTCCTAAGGGGTCATATGGTGTCCTTAGGGGTCATATGGTATTCTATGACCCCTTGACACACCATATGACTCCTTAGGACATGTGATATGGTATCCTAAGGGTCCTCTAGTGTCCTAAGGGGTCATATGGTATTTTATGACCCCTTAGGACACCATATAACCCCTAACATCACCATATGGTGTCCTAAGGGATCATATGATTTTCTAAGGGGTCATATGGCATCCTAAGGGGTCATAAGGTGTTCTATGACCCCTTAGGACACCATATGACCCCTAAGACCATGATATGGTTTCTTGAGGGGTCATATGGTGTCGTTAGGGGTCATATTGTCCTAAGGGACCATATGGTGTTCTACAACCCCTTAGGACACCATATGCCCCTAACTACATCATATGGTGTCCTAAGGGGTCATATGGTTCCCTTAGGGTTCATATGGTGTTCTATGACCCCTTGAGACACCATATGACCCCTTAGGATATGTCATATGGTCTCCTAAGCGGTCATATGGTATCCTAAGGGGTGATATGATATAGACCCCTTAGGACACCATATGAACCCTAACATCACCATATGGTGTCGTAAGGGGTAATATGATTTCCTAAGGAGCCATTTGGTTTCCTAAGGGGTCATATGGTATTTTATGACCCCATAAGACACCATATGAACCCTAATGACAATATGGTGTCCTAAGGGGCATATGGTGTTCTCTAACCCCTTGGAACACCATATGAGCCCTCAGGACACCATATGATCCCTAAAAATGCCATCTAGTGTCTTAAGGGGTCATATGGTGTTCTATGTCCCTTTAGGACACTATATGACCCTATACGACACCATATGACCCCTCACGACACCATATGGTATCCTAAGGGGTCATAGACCACCATATGACTCTTTAGGACACCATATGACCCCTAACAACATCGAATGACCCCTTAGGACACCATATGATATTGTTTGGGTTCATATGGTATCCTAAGGGATTATAGAACACCATATGACCCCTTAGGACATCATATAATCCCTAACAACACCATATGACCCCTTAGTACACCATATAGTGTCCTTAGGGGTAATATGGTGTCCTAAGGGGTCAAATGGTGTGCTAAGGGGTCATATAACACCATATAACCCCTTAGGACATCATATAATCCCTTAAGACACTATATGACCCCTAACGAGACCTTAGGGGTCATATGGTGTCCTAATGGGTCATAGAATACCATATGACCCCTTAGGACATCATATGACCCCTAACGACACCATATGACATGTTCTAAGGGGTCATATGGTGTCTTAAGTGGTCATAGGACACCATATGACCCCTAAGGACACCATATGACCCCTTAGGACACCATATGGTGTTGTTAGGGGGCATATGGTGTCCTAAGGGGTCATAGAACACCATATGACCCCTTAGGACACAATATGACCCCTAACAACACCATATGACACCTAACGACACCATATGACCCCTTAGGACACTATATGGTGATATTAGGGGTCATATGGTATCCTAAGGGGTCATAGAACACCATATGGCCCCTTAGGACACCATATGACCCCTTAGGACACCATATGACCCCTAACGACACTATATGGTGTCGTTAGGGGTCATATGGTGTCCTAAGGGGTCATATGGCATCCTAATGGGTCATAGAATATCGTATGACCCCTCAGGACACCATACGACCCCTTAGGACACCATATGACCCCTAACAACACCATATGACCCCTTTTAACATCCTAGTACATGACATGAGCACTTGTGACACCATATGACCCTCAAGACACAATATGGTGTCGTTAGATGTCATCTGGTGTCCTAAGGGGTCATATGGTGTCGTTAGAGATCATATAGTGTCCTAAGGGGTCATATGGTATTCTATGACCTATTAGGACACAATATAACACCATATGACCCCTAACAATACCATATGACTCCTAACGACACCATATGACCCCTTAGGACACCATATGACCCCTAACAACATCGTCGTTAGGGGTCATATGGTATCCTAAAGGGTCATATGGTGTCATTAGGGGTCATATGGTGTTCTATGGCCCCTTAGGACACCATATGACCCCTAATGACACCATATGATGTCTTTAGGTGTCATCTGATGTTGTTAGGGTTCATATGGTGTCCTAAGATGTCATATAGTGTTCTATGACCCCTTAGGACACCATATGACCCCTTAGGACACCATATGGTGTCGTGAGGGGTCATATGGTATTGTATGGGATCATAAGGTGTCCTAAGAGGACATAGAACACCATATGGCCCCTTAGGACACCATATGGTGTTTTTAGGGGTCATATGGTGTCCTGAGGGCTCATATGGTGTCCCAAGGGGTCACAGAACATCATATGGCCCCTTAAGACACCATATGTTGTCATTAGGGGTCATATGGTGTCCTGAGGGGTCATAGAACACTATATGACCCCTTAGAACACCATATGGCATCATTATGGATTATATGGTGTTGTATGGGGTCATATGGTGTCCTAAGGGGTCATAGAACACCATATAACCCCTTAGGATCCATATGACCCCTTAGGATACCATATGGTGATGTTAGGGGTCATAGGATACCATCTAACCCCGTAGGACACCATTTGGTGTTGTTAGGGGTCATGTGGTGTCCTAAGGGCTTATAAAACACCATATGACCCCATAGGACTCCATATAACCTCTAATGAAACCATATGACCCCTTAGGACACCATATGGTGTCATTACAGGTCATATGATGTCCTAAGGGGTCATAGAATACCATATGACCCCTTAGAACATCATATGACCCCTTAGGAAACCATATGACCCCGTTGGACACCATATGATTTTGTTAGGGGTCATATGGTGTTGTAAGGGGTCATAAAACACCATATGATGTCATTAGGGGTTATATGGTGTCCTAAGGGGTCATAGAAGACCATATTTCCCATTGGGACACCACATGACCCCTTAGGATACCATATTGTGTCCTTAGGTGTCATATGGTGTCCTAAGGAGTCATAGAATGTTGTATGACACCATATGACCCCTAGTGACACCATATAACCCCTTAGGGCACCATATGACCCTTAATGATACCATATGACCTCTTAGGACATGATATGGTGTTGTTAGGGGTCATATGGTGTCCTAAGGGGTCATATGGTATCGTAAGGGGTCATATGGTGTCCTGAGTATCAATACGACCACTACCCTCAACCCTATCTACCCTAAACAATGTTCCATAAATCTTGTACCCCATACCATAAACCTTATATTATACAACCTATTATCTAAATCCTATATAGGGGAGGGAGAAAAAATATGGGAGAGGGAAGAATAAAGAGAAAGAGAGATCTATGAAGAAAGGGAGAGGTGGGTAGGGAGTGGCTGAGAGACCTAGAGAGGGAAGAGTAGATAAGTGAGGGAGAGAGAGAATAAAATAAGAGAGATAAGTGCATAAAGAGAGAAAGAGGGGTAAGGAGGTGGAAATGAAAGAATTAGAGGAGAGAGATATAGAGCCTAGGAAGAGAGAGGTGAGAGACCTAGGGTGGAAAGATAAAGGTGAAGGAGATACAGGGGGATTAAGAGACAAAGATGGAGATGTAGATATCTAAAGATGGAGGGAAGGAGAAAAATCAATATGGAAAGAGAGGTTAGGAGGGAGAGGTGTTCATTAAGAGAACATAGAGAGAGTGGAGAGAAACAATAAGAAGAGGAGAGATGGAGGGAGGGAAGGATAGATATGGAGATAAGGAGGGAAGGTGAGAGAGAGACAGAGAGAGTATAGGAGAGACCTAGAGAGGGGAGAGAAAAAAAATAGACATAAGAAAAGGGGAGTAATAGATCTAGATTTTTTGGTAGATAAAGAGGTGATGAGAGAGATAAGAGAAAGAGAGAGTTCATAAAGGGATATGGGTAAGGGGTGATGGAGAGAGAGAGGTGGAGAGGAATGGAGAGAACTAGAGAGGGGATAAATAGAGAGATGAGATATGTAGAGCATCAGAGAGGGAGATTAAATACCTAGATGGGAGAGATAGAGGAGAGATAGATAAAGGGGCTTAAAGATAGGTTCCTAATGAGACATTAATGGATAAGTATAGAGGTGGAGAGGGAATGAGGGAGAAACCTAGAAATTTGAGAGAGTAGGAGGTAGAGGTGACAACCTAGACAATGGAGAGAGGGAATAGATAGAATAGAAAAGAGATGACTAAGAGGGGATGGATGGAGAGGTAGACATGGAGGGATTCAGAGACCTAAGGAATGATGAGATAGATATGTTTGGAGAGAGAGAATAGAGGGAGAGATTTCATAAATGGATAGGGGTAATGGAGAGGGAGAGAACTAGAGGTTGGACAATTAATTAGGTGACATACCTAGAGGGGGGGAGAGAGGTGGGTAATAATATAGGGAGGAAGAGGTAGTGAGGTGAACAGGGAGGGAGGAAGAGACCTATATATGGGGAGAGAGAAGATATAAGGGATAGGTAGTGACCAAGAGAATGGAGAGGGAGGGGAGTGAAATAATAAGAGAATGAGAGAGAAGAGAGAGAGAGGGAATCAAGGATAGATATGGGGTTAAGGAGGGAATGAAAGGTAGATAAGTTGGGTTTACCTAGAGAGGGGAGAGAGAAGTGAGAGAGACAAGAGAGGGATAGAGATAGGTCTAGAGTTTGGGGATGATAAAGAGAGTGAGATACATAGCTAAAGAATCCTAATAGGAACATGTTGATCACTGAAATTTGACTAAATCTGAAATTTTATATGATCCTCTTCAAACTAGAATCTATATTATAAGTCCTATAGATCTAAAACCACTCTCAAACATCCTGCCAATATATACATGAAATATAACTTGAAGTATAAGAAATAAAAAAGACATATTGAAATGTGACTTATACTTAAATGTTATATTTCATGTATATATTCTCCTTTGAGGGTGGATATAAATTGTGACTAGATTGGAAAATATACACACTAACAAAACATTCACTTTGGACAATGCAAAACATTGCAAAAAATTGACTTTTCAAATTTGGCAAGCGTCAAATGTGAAAATTCCAAATTTTCCTTTTGGCGAGCGCCATATTTGGCGCTCACCAAATGGTTTGGATTGGAAACCACCAACCCTTTGGGTTGGACGACCATTTCAGGCCTGAGACATGTTTTTATTAGAAGATTAAAAATTTTCACATATTTTTGGTCGTGCTCTCCATCAGGTTTGCATGTGTTTCAATGAAACTAAAACAAAGCACCATACCAACCTCAATCTCTCTCTTAGCTATCCAAGCATGTAATTTTTTTTGCATTTTGATTTCATTAAGGCTTTCATCCATAATTTCTTTTGTTAGTGTGTCCATTTTTTGTCAAAAACCAACATGCACTATTTTGGGTATAGTTTTTTACACGTTTATCGGATTTTGAAGAAACTTATATTTTTAGAAACTAGACTCCATTCTACGCAATTTAAAAAAAAATTGATTTTGATTAGTTATCAAAGGTTTTAGGGGGGAGCACACTCAAATTTTTGTTTTTCAAGATGTGTCCACTTCAAAAATTAGTAAAAAATCATATACTCATTAAAAAATTAGCTGAAAAATCTAGCATAAACTAAAAGGTGTTAGCTAATTTCCCACAGAAGAAATTTTGAAAGTTCAAAAAA
Organism: Cryptomeria japonica; assembly: GCF_030272615.1. Lineage (NCBI taxonomy): Eukaryota > Viridiplantae > Streptophyta > Pinopsida > Cupressales > Cupressaceae > Cryptomeria > Cryptomeria japonica. The sequence goes on along the minus strand of NC_081409.1, from coordinate 193,195,559 downwards.
AAAATTTAGCATTTTAGGGGGGCCACAACAGACACTATGTTATGTCTTTTGCATAAAAATAGGACCACTTTTTGTGGCCCCCCTTTTTGAATCTCTTAATCTCCACCATTTTCAAACAAAAATAGTAGTTTAGAAAGTAGACTTGAAGCACTCTGACTCTTGTTCTTGTCGCATCTTCAAATTTGGAGTGTAACTATCTTCAAATTGTTGTTGAAGTTCAGAGTTTGCTGATTTCAGAAGAAAAAAAAAGTGGCATCTTAAGACCCCCTTTTGGTACCACAACTTGGTGCACATACCCAATACAAAGATGGTCCTACTAAATAGGAATGATGGAAACCTTAATCAATGACTACATGACTAATCATTAAAGGTGAATAATCAATAACTATTTCTAAAGGAGAAGTAAGAGCCTCTAAACAAATTTTGTCCTCATATTGTAAAAATTCAAAGTAACCCAAAGAATCAAACTCCTAAATAGTATCACAGTCATAGGGTATACTTTTTGAAAAATGAAGTGGCATAAGATAGTTTGAAATAGGATCATCTAAGAATGGCTAAATATTAGGATCTCCATATATATCTCCCAATTTTTAGTTCAAAAATCATGAGGATACTCAAAGACAAGAATAGACTTCAAGATGTCATGATTCACATAAATTGTAATAACTCTTATGATGTGAGCTCTTTTCTAATTACAATAAAAAAATACACTAGCTATACTTGGAAGGAGAAAAGGACCATACAAATATGGCAACAAATGTTCAACCATCACAGATTTTTTATTATGTTATATCTCAATTAATTATAGTTCCTCCTTTAAAAGATGACCATAGAATGATAAAATGAAAAGCCCATAATAAACTATGAGAATTCTCAAAAATTAAAAAGACAAAATTTCTATTCAATAATTAGAAACTTTCAAATATGATGAATATTGCATATGAAGCCTTCCCAAAAAGAAAAGACATCTCCAGGAGTCAACATGTCCAAGTAGTCAATCAAAATGCAATGTGTAAAACAATTAATATAATATACGTAAAGTTGAATATGAAAAAGGTTCATTTGCATTACAATAACGATTCTCAATGACTTTCCAACATTGCAAAAATCATATAAAATAAAGATTGTGGCAAAAAGTTGAGCTTGAAGGTCCAAATTGGAAAATTGACTATAGTTAGCAATGAAATTCACTAGTCAAAAAATTAGAAAATGTATTACACCACTACAAATTACATGAAACCAATATTTTGTTCATATATCATTTATAAAAAATAGACACCATGACATAAAATTAACAAAAAAGGCACATCGTCAATTAGAAAATGAGTGGGCTAGGTGGTAGTGGCAAGAGCTAGTGGTGGTTCCACATTCCACCAAGGCTTATAGAGTTAGGGGCTTGAATAAAATTGTGTCCAAAAAAATCTCAAAATTAAGGGCTAAATAAATCTATTCGTGAATTAAAAATAAAAAATTATTTAAAAAATATTGAAGAATATGCAAATATCATACCCAAAAGCTAATGTAAGTCTATATCCCTTTGACTAATGTTGGCACAAACATGCCATATGATTTAGACCTACCTAATAACTACATAGAAAATAAATAAACCACAAAGATGCCAAATAAATATACAAAAATGACTATACCAATGTAATTTTATTATAAAATGCTAACTCGAGCATACAAACTCTATAAACAGCCATACAACCATACAAAATTGGGAATGGGATAGAAAAAACCTTTGAGGACCTAAGGAAAAAGTATCCAAATTTGATGATATGACAATTGATATTAAGGTTTTTAGGGCTTCGAGAAATGATGGTAGCCTCTTTTTTGACCCAAAGTCCCTGAAAATTTTATGTACCTCTTAGAATTGCCAACCAACTCCTAACTTCAAATACTTCTAGATATAGCCTCCTAAGCTCAATTGGGATGAAATAAAAAGAATAGTCAACTTTATTCAGCTCCCTAAACTTAATGGTTATCTCATATTTCCTCAAACACACTCTAAAATGAACCTATAATAGAAAACCAAAAAGAGCATAACCCTAAATTTGGTGTTTCTTTCAATTTATTTTAATTATTTAGGTCATTAGATGATGCATGCGAAGGGAATACAAAGCTTTACTAGATTTACTAGGATTTCCCATCTAGCAATAGCACTACCTTTAAATCTAAGAAGGATCTTGCAAGTTTGAAGTCGTGATACCATGTAAGAGTTGAATATTAGCTCAAAATCCCATTATCTACAAAAATAAAGATAACATTCCATAAATGGGTATGTAGGAAATGAGCCAACTTGATATTTAGATCTATGAGCTATGACCAAATACTGATATATATCATACAAAACATACAATCAACTTTCTTATAAAGGCAAGGTGGGAAATGTGATTAGATAAAATGATGAGATATATCTTAATCTTATAATATGAGACAATTAACTGAAACAAATATTAAATTACCTAATGTAAAATAAGTAAATGAGATAAGATCGCAATGATAAATAATACTTCTAGAAATAGTCCTAGGACCTAAGTTAACTTAACATGTGAATAGGACCCCATAAAGGAACTAGTTAGGGATACAAAATATTATTTGCACCATCAAATTTTAGAAAAATGTACTGTAGTGTCATAAATTGTAAACCCCTAAAATTTCGCACTCCTTTTTGGGCCTTTATGTGAGTGTGCCTCCTTTGGGTCATTTTCAACCTATTTTTGCCTTATCACATCCAAATTGTCTTCATATGATAATGAGGTGACCTGATCCTGATAATCCTAGAGGATCCAGTTAATACTGAGAGGGGGGTGAGTCAGTATTAATAAAAACTAAAACTTTCAACACCAAAACAGACTTATCTCGGATCTGAAAATATTCATCACAAACCAAATTTTCATAACAGATTTCCTTATCAGATCAAGATAATCATTTCCTCTTATGCAAACTTATTAATCAAATCAGCCATCAATTCAATATCGGATCAACAAACATAGTTACCAACTTATTAACTGATCATAATGCTTCATTAGTCATATAATCATCAATACCGGTAACCACTTTAAGATCTCTGATAAACAAACATAAACTGTCTTTACCGATTATCAAAAATAAGACATCAAAATCACAAGAAAAGCATACCACACATGAACACGGTGTTTTTCATGTGGAAACCCAAATAGGGAAAAACCATGGGGGGAATTGGTACCGACAAATATTTTACACTTTTGGAATGTGCCCTCTTAGGAGTCAAGCCTGGTTAAAAGCTTACAATGATGTTGTGTTAGGAAAAGACCCCGTTAGGAGTCACCCAGTTAAGGGATTTACCTCAACCCTATTAGAAGCTTTGATTTGTTAGGATCAAACTCACAAATAAGATTTAGAACTCAAATATTGAGTCACCCTGTTAGGGGATTTTACAATGTGAGGCCTATTAGGACCTACTCGATTAAGGGATTTTAGTTGTTGTAATTGTTAGAGAACAACAGTGAATGATTTGTGTATAGTACTCTACTGCTTGCTTGATTAGATCCAATTAAGTTTTAAGTTTGCATCTCTCTAGAAGATCTTCTCACACACACTGGTTCAACTTATCACACTTCTCAAAATCACCGACACAACAAAACATCACCCTTACCGACATAAATAACTTTTACAACTAGGTCGGCATCAAAACCCTACGACTTACTACATAGATCATCGCATATCTTTACAACTCATTACACATCATCATAGGGATCATAACAATCAATTAAAAATCAATATCATCTATTGAATGATCATAAATCATCACAGCCAATTGATCTGGTACAAAGTCAAACCCTTAGCACATTCCACTAAGCACTTTGCACATTCCCAAGAAATTTATTCTCGAAACGCGCCAATACATCTTTCAAACTCATCACACGGTTTAGGTCGTGTTATCATCAACATGTGAACTTGATGTAGATCACCACCAAACAAAAAATCATTACCGGTCCTTAAACCCTGATAAAACTTCATCAAAAAATCAAAACATGCCTTTCAATAACCATCATAGGATGCGGTTTTGGTTACATACTCAAATCCATCCTAAAAGCTTATGTATCAAACCACAAGTCACCAAACATCACCAATCACTTGATTCCATCAAAACTAATCTACTTTACTGATTACGGTTCTAATTTGTAGTCTTTCCATAAATTATGTCAAACCGTCAAACTCTTACTCTGGTAGACCAAATCACTTAGCCAACAAGTCAATCACCGAAAACCAACTGTAAACATCATTAAACATCAACTGAACCTGGCTGCCATCAATGAAAATATAAATAACTGATTATGTCATCTTCCTCTACCAGTAGAGTCATCCACCACCATCTCATCTTCATCAGTTATGCCAAACATGCTAATAGATGCTATATATTGAGTATGCTAGACTATGGTGCCTAGTACACTAGTTCTTGTGGACTATGGTGCCTAGTACCTTAGTCCCTTTAAAAGGGGCCCAAAACTGAACACATTGGAGTTCTAATTCTTACCATTTGTGATCCAATCCTGATATTTTTATATGACCTTTGAAATTTGACCTAAATATGAGAATATCTTGAGAATCCTATATAAAGACATCATCTATAATTTATTTGGTCATCTTTGACAATCTAGAAATTCTATTTTAAGTCCTAATTGCTTCATTCAAGAGAATATTTCAGTATAAGAAGCATCAATCTACAAAACCTAGGCATGTGCAAGATCATGGTAGGCCAAAATATGGCAATGGGAAAAAAATGCATTTTTTACTTTGCCAAACACGCCAAATTCCACTTTGACTTTTTGTATGGGTCGGACAAAATTTGAATTTATTTTATTAATACCAAACCAAAATGGATATATTTTAGTAATGGATATCTATATTTAATGAACATCAAATTCTTGATATCATTTTTGTGATGCCATGTTTCCAAAATGGATATCCATTTTATAAAACAAAATGAATATCCATTTTGTTTATCCTAGAAACATACTTTAGTAAAACTGAGTTTCTTACTGAAATTTTGATTTCTTATAGGTGTTGGAAAGGTGATTAAGAGAACTATAAAATGGAAAAGGTATTTCTATTGGAGTATATACCAAAAAATTGTTATAACCATTTGAATTTATTCCTTCACTTTAAAAATTTTAGATACTCACAAATTTTACATACAAAGTCTGTTTTTTTTTCATCTTTTTGCCCCCAAAAGAACTGAAACATCTAAAAAGTAGTAAATAATGACACATTTTGATTTTATGTACTAATGAGACTAAAACATTTGCATAAATCATCATATGAGGTTGTTTTGTTGTCTTTGATCCTATGCACATCTTTCTTGAAGTTGATGTAGGAGAAAATGACCTTTTATACCTCTTTGTCCTTCTCTCTATTTTCTTAAGTATATCTCACTCTATTCAACTATCCTTCTATCTCTCTTTCAATTCCATCTCTCTCCCTTTCCCTTACTATAATTCTATCTATATCTTTCCTCTATCTCTTCCTTCTCTACTTATCTCACTCCTTTTCTCACCCCATCTAGATCTTTCCTAGGTTATATCTATCTTTACATATATCTGCATCTTTTTATGTATATCTTTTCCTCCCCCACTCTATCCCTATCACTCCCTATTTCTATATCTCCCTACTAATATATCTTCTCTCTATTTATCTCCCTTCCTCTACCTTCCTCTACCTATGCCTATTTATTAGTTGTCTATGTTGGCAATATGCTGGATTTGGTTAAGTGTTGTCATTGATGTCAACACTCTATCCTAGTTGGATCTATCTCGGATAGTCTTGGTGTTTATTTTGGTTTTGGCTATCATTCTGATCCAATATGATCAAGCATCTGGAATCGGGTTTGGATGTTTATTCTGATGGTTATATGCTTTCTATATTATGGTGATTTCTTAGTTTGGTTATCTCTTTTGGGAGACAAGACCACACCCATTGAACCAATCCACAATCTACCAAGAAGAAGATCATATTGTAAAATACTTGGTATTATTATACCTAGGGCTTGTCTATCAATATTATCAATCCCATGAATAGATAGAGAAGTTTTAAGTGAACTACTATCTATTTTAAACTTAGGTAATAGATCAATACTATAAATATTGAGTGTCAAGCCAATATCAATGGGAGTATATCTAATACCAATGTTATTTATGAAAGGAACTACTATTAATGGATCATCTTGATTCTATACTTTATTAGATGGAAGTTTATGTTGATTAAATATAATTTCTATAGTATCAAAGCACATACAATCCATCAGAGCATTCACATCACTCATTCTAGCAAAATATTGCACAAGATCTTTTATAGAGCCTCTTGAAGAATACTATGATAAAGAGGAGAACTTTGAAGAAGATCAAAGAGAGATATCTTAGTGGAAGTAACATAAATTTGTTTGATAAGATCAACTCGAGTGTGAGAAAAGGATTAGAACTAGATGGAAGAATTGGTTGAATAGGTCTCATTTTTTGCTAGTGTGATGAGTGTGGACTAATGTTTGATAATTAGTAACCTCGTGCTTCTTAAAAGTTAGAGATAGAAAATATTTTATGAAATAATGTGCAGGGTGAATTATAGAAGGAACATTATTTTCCTTTTGTTACATGGACTTTCTCCATTAACATAGAATGTTGGTCTCTTAGGTCTTTCATGAGAAACTAAGACAACAATGAAATTAACAAATTCATTACAACTTGTACATTAGAATGAAGAGATGATATGATAACATTAATAAAACTATAAATGGTTGTATCCTCTTCCAACAAAATATCTTCTAAGATAGAAAGAATTTTATGAGAGTTATTAAATGCATAGAGGAATATAGGTATAGCTAAGTCACCATCGCATGTATTGAAATGAAAATTCTTTCTACTTTTAATAAAACTAGAAATTGAATTAATAAAAAAAATACAATAAATGCATTTAAAAGTAATAAGATAAATTTAAAAAATTATGCATAGACAAGTCAGTCAAAGCCTAACCTATTATTTCTATTTTGATGGCATGGAATGGGCTTTGGGGAAACACCCAAAAAAAATTGTAGAGGGAAATCTTTTAATTTGACCTATTTGATTACTATAATGAATGATTACAAAATAATAAAGAATTATTTCAAAATAATAGATAGAAAGAGTGCAACATTGGGTTCAACAGAAAGTGATGAACCATAACAAGAAAAAAACAATATTCATGTTGGGTTCACAAAAATGTAGTGGAGGAAATATGACGCTACAAAAGGGAGGTAATATTCTTTTGAGAGCCAATTTCACAATATATAGTCAAATATCTCCAATTAGTAAAATTGGTCAAGATATTTAACTATAGGTGAATGAAATGAAGTTCCTAAATACAAAAATAAAAAGTATACACGATAGTGAGTCTTTGACCCAAATTTGAACATCTTCATGAAGGACATTGGAGTGTGGAACACAAAAATCTATCTGGTGCATTTTTGTCTCATTTGAACCATGAAAAAATATACTCAAAAAATGACAAATAAGTACATTTCAACTAACCTACAAAACCCATAAGTTAGGGACGTAACAAATAAAACTAAATAAATAAAAAATAGACACACAAAAGCCTCTTTGTTTTTTAATTGTCTTCAAAAACCTTTACACACATAGAGGAGAAAAAAATGTTTGGGGTTGTTTGGGGACTTTCCTTAGTCAAGTCCCTATTTTGGTGTTTCCATCTCCACAACTGCCAATAGATAGATAAAAGATAAACATGGAAAATGATATAATGATTTAATAGACAAGAGATGTGATAAATCCTAGAATGCTAAAAGTTTTAAGACAAATATATATTACCAATAAGGGTTTAGGAAGCCAAGAGAATTCTGAATATTATTGTGAGAGAATTTTGTAGCAAACTCTAGAAAGTTGTTAAAGTCAATAGATTTCTTGAAAGTATCCAAGGGAGATTATGTAAATGAAAGGAGGAGTGAAAAAGGTATTCTTCATCCCAATACAAAAAAGCTTGAGGAGGTGTCAAGCAGAAAAATTCATAGAAACAACCTTGTAACATTAAAATATAATATAATAGTAGTGTGACATGTGGACGTCTGTGTGAGGTGATAGTGTCTAGACAAATCATGGTAAAAAATAACAAGAAACTAGAGAAGCATGCAGTTAATGCTAAATTGATAGAAAAAAAAGGTAGCTACTAAAAAGGACTCTAAGAATTCTAAGATTGAAAAGCTAATGCAAGGACTAAAGTGATCCTACACAAATGCTAATGAAATTGTCTCTAAAGTCGATACAAAAATGTAAATGAAATTGCAAAAGGTATACAATTTTCTACTCTACACCCCTGAAATTATTATAAAACACATTCATTTTCGAACAAATGACTATAAATAATATCATGGCTTAAAACTTTATATGGCATTTTACACTTTATGTCTCTATTTGATGACTTGGGATCTTGTTGATTGCAACGAAAAATGATTTCCTCATCATGGCCATGAGGCAACTGAAAAGTGATTTTTTGGGGTTTCCTCCAACTAACAACTTTATCTTCAACATGACCATGAGCTACGTTGCTAATGGTGAGTTATTTTTCAATGAATATTCATGTATTATATTTGATGAATGACTTGGATTTTGTGGAGTTTATGAAATCAAAATTAAATATAAAGTGTGACTTGTTTTAAAACTAGATTTTAACTTGCTATCTTCAATTTATATTAACTTGAATTCTCATTTTTTATTGCATTTTGAAAATTTGATTTATTCTAAAGTGATGCTACATATTTAAGAACAAGAAAATAATATTACTCCCAGAAGTTGCTTACCTACAAACTCTTACTAAAGAATGAGACAATGTTCTCTATCGAATTATTAGTGTGCTACTTTGTCCCTCTACTAGGTTTCCTTCCATTTCATGAGGGTATAAACATAGTCATAATTACAATGATAGATCAAGGCCTTAATCTCATGGATCACTTCGTTTATATTGTTCTCCTCAACATAGAATTTATTGTTGTTCTTACCAGTAACTTGGTCAATCTATTCCTTCTCCACCTCATGAAAAGGGTAATTTTGGGTTATCTAGCATTGACAACTTATCTTAGATAAGTCTTGATATTCTGCTATCCAAAATGGTTCTACATTAACAAATATAAAATTGTCATTGGAGGTTGGAAGCTTATTTCTAATAATTGGGACCTTTCATATAGTTGAATAGATCCCAATAATAAATGCATGTCTCCTCCTTCTATTACTAAGATAACACTTAATGCTTACGGATCTATCTAGTCTTATATTATTTTGTTTAAAAAATACTTACTAAAACTATTCTAATTGTAATGTTGTTCCCTCACCTTTTTATATAAATTAATAAATTAAATTCATAAATTAATATATTTAAATCAATACTTATTAAAACAATATTTTAGTTATTATAATTTTTAAAAATAATTTATAATAATCTTCTATCAATAAAAATCCTTATGATAAACCAAAAAACATCAACAAACTTACTCCTACTTTTAGTGACTCAGAAAATATATTGTCCTGTTTATAATATCTTTAAAAAAATATTTAAGATAAATCAATCTTTTATAAAAAAGGGTGTTGATATGAAGGATAAAAAGAATAAAATTGAATTAGTTCATAATAATCTTTAATAAAAATGTGTTCTTATAATGGGATAAAACCAATTGAATAGAAAATTTATGTAATTTTTCAACCAAATGAACTCCAGTGAAAAATAACAAGCCTTGGCCAAATTTGACCCAAATTATTCTATTACAAATATTTAAAATAATAGCATAAGCTAAATTACATATATCTCCTCCAAAAGATCTGGCTGACATCTTATTCATAACCACAACTAGTGCAAAGAATGCTTCATATTTCTTCTACATACATGCTTTCAATTCTTATAATTCCAGACAGGTTCTAACACAGCTAAACAGCACTTTGCTGCTTGCTATCATCATTCGTAGCAGGGATTTCCTGCTTAGCCAAAGTATTGGTGATTTTGGAACACAGGTAACAGAAGAAGCTGTATGTTGACATTGCTGCAGATGCCGCCATAAAAATAAACCCTAGAAACTCTATACTCACAGAAATTGATGCATTCTTTAGAAACTTTTTCTCAGCCCCACCATATAATCCCTGAGCTTGAAACACCTCTTTCGTTAACATTATCCATGCTGTGCCTGCTGATGCACTAGATAATATGATATAGGCCATAATCTGTCTCATCAAACCCAATATGTTAGAGAAATCATATGATCTTAAAAGTTCTTAAGAAAAATATTTTCTAATATAAAATCCATGCCTGATCCAGAATAAAGCTGAAGTAGAAATAGCCTGGTCCAGTGGTGCGACCAAGCTCTATAATAATCATTATGAAGGAATGCAGACACCCAACGCGTTGGCAGCTACAATAAATCTGCAACACATGAAATCTTTCAATATCAATTGACGTGACGTTTCATTAGGATGAAAGATTTCAAAGAAATTCTAAAATATCAATGATAGAAAAAAATTCACACAATCAAATCCGAAAGCATTGAATAAAAAGAAAATAACTTATAAAATGCTTGCCTGAAAGCCTTTTCATTCTTGAAACTGTAATTTAGGAGAAAAACTTGGCTGTAATCACTGGTTGATGTCACTACAGTTGTTGTCTTGTCTGTTACCATTATAATTGAGGATATCAGGAGAAACACAAATGCCTTGATTCTTACAACCAGCCTCTGTGTTTTAGCGGTCTCCATTTTTTTCTCTCTCAAAAGCTCTGAACTATATTCATTTCACTCTCCTCGATCCCTTATATATAGAATCATATTGTTTTCATTGTTGAATGCAGCGAAAAAGTCTTTCCTGAGAATGGCCATGAGCCAACTGGTTAAGTGATTTTTTTTTTTTGATCCAGCGAAGAACTCTATCCTGAACATGGCCATGAGCTATGTTGGTAATGATGTGATTTTTTTAATGCAGATTGATGCTTTATATTCAATGAATGACTTGGATTGTATGAAGTTTGAGAAGTCAAATTTTAATGTAAGGTATGACTGGTTTTAAAACTTAGATTCGAACTTGTTTTCTTTACTTTATATTGCTCAGCGTAGATAAAGGAGATTGGTAAAGTCAACTGTAAATTTCTCCATGAATGTCTTTGGATACGTAACGTGTGATTGAGACTTTCTTTATGAAATGTGCTAAAACTTATCATTGGAATTTTGTATTTTTTATTTTTTATTGTTTATTAAATTGATAAAGTTGGCAGGTTACAATTGGGAATTTGAATTTTGGTGTTCAGAAATTTAAATCTTACATTTATTATAGTCAAATTATAATAATTTACCTTTCTAATATATCCTTTCATATAAATTTATTTGAAAAGTTTTGATAGATACTAAATGTTGTAGAATAATGTATATATTTTATTGTGAAGATTTGTAATTTTTTTTAAATAGAGAGTTGAAATAATTTAAAAAGATAAAATCTTAGTCTTGTAAGTTGTGTTATTGTGAGAAATATGTATATAAAATAATAGAAAATGTCGCAATTAAGCTAAAGCTTACTTGATAAACACAATATTAACAAATAAACTTAATGTACAAGTCTTTAACACAATTTTTTTATATTCACAAGTTGGTACTAATATCTAAAGTGAAATATGTTAGTGTAAATAGAGTTATTTCACATCTAGTTAGCATATCATATTTTTTTTAAAGTTGATCTTTTCACACTAGTTAGGTCTCCATTTAAAGGATTTTTTCTTTTTGTCTCACTTTGTGTGGTTGACACACATGTATTCACCTATTTAAATACTTAATTCAAGAACACTTGACAAATGCTCATAAACTTGTCATGTGTGCTTACATATGTTTCAAAATTAGAAAGGTAGTCAATCTTTGAGTTCTACCTTCCTACCACCTCTACCCTACCTATATATGGAAGACACCCATTATACATTTACACACTCTAATATTTTATGTAGGCATGCTTTTCTACTCATTTTTTTAATGAAAAAAGATATCAAGAATATGAGGGATCATTTTTATTTACAAATTTTACACACATAAATAATAAAATTATTTTTCTAAAATAAGTTTCTTATAATAATTTGGTATAATATGAAGGAATTGCATCAAACAAAGTCAAATATCAAAATATTTTCCTATGAAAGAAGCTCTATCATTTTGAAAAGTATTATGGTCATTTAATGATTAAGCACGTGAATGAGCTTGAGACCTTATCGAGCTAGTTGAAATATATGGATTTATAGCGGACAAGAATGATCATCTTATAATTATCGCATGTTCTTATATTGATGGCGAGGACAAGATTGTGATGTTTTTTATATTAGAAGCAGCCAAAACTAGGGGGCTGACCCAATTTCAGGCACAGTAATAGCAGAAAAATGAGTGTTAGTTGAATTACAGCTTAGACAACATATCAGCCTCCTAAAAGTTTCCTCTATCAAAAACCTTAAATATACTAGTGATATTAACAAAGTTTATCAGTCATAATAAACAGTAAGATATGCCACATGGGGATACAGATAGCCGAGTCATAGATGAATCAACAAAGAGTATAACTATAATCATAACTAAAAAAATTAAGGCCACAATGGCCATCCAAGAAATCAAAAAACCACCAGGCAACAAGCATCCTTATTTCTTTTTTTCATGATAGAGCTTGGCCAATAGCATCCTCGCCCACTCTTTGGTAAGAAATTTGAAGAGGTCTTTGTAGTCCTCTTCCTCCTTCCATTTTAATTTATGGGTGTTCTCCTACAAGAGACAAAGGGTGGTCGCATAGCTATGCATGACCTTCAGCACAAACCAAGTGACCTCCTAGAGCCCTTTTTTAGTGATCTTCCCTCTCCTAATAATTTCCTGTATATTCTCATTCAAGGCCTCCACTTTCTTTTCCATTTCCAACAACTTGTCATCTTCGTCCCCCTTGATACTGCTACCTTTCTTTATATTGGTACTCTGCAATGATATAAAATCATTTTCTAGCTTCCTTGGGTTATTTTGGGAATAATGACTAGGCCATATGCTACCATGTGGGACGTCCATCCAGCAATTGTCGGGATCCAACTTCAAGTTCAAAATTTGAAAATTTATAATCATCATCAAATTACAAATGGATAAGAAACCAAATAGAGGGAGATTAAACATTATTAGCACTTAACCTTTCCCTCTCAAGGATTTCCTTGGTAACCATTGGTAGTAGATGAACATTCCTCCAGCATCGGAAGCCATCTTGCAGCATGCCAAAAGCATCCATGGAATCAGCGACAACATTTCCTTCTCTATGAATATGGGGGAGGGTGAAACTATAAATTTTAGCCAAGAGAATTCTAACATCCCTCAATATCACTTCCACCTTCCACCCCGCAACACTTCTTCCACTGACAGCCTCCATAATTAGTTTAGAATCACCTTCAATTTCAAGTTGTCTGATACCTATAGAAATGGAAAACTTCATTCCCTCAGCTTGGTTGACAGTATGGTCCCTCAAGCTTCCAATGTAGGTGGCAATAAGTTTTCCCTGATGGTCTTTTATAACACCACCTCCAGCTTGCCAAGTATTGTGAATCGCTCCATCAAAGTTTAATTTGTGCCATGAGGGACTTGGGGCTTCCCATTTAGTCTTTTTCATGTTGATCTTTTTAGTGTGTTGAAAATTTTAAACTCAAAGGGGAGTTTCCATTGTTCAAAAAACCTACTGTTAGTCAGGTTAGGGGGATTGGAATGGGTTTTCCATCTAGTCACCAAGACATTGTCCATGATCATCTTGAAGCAACTATTAAAAACATTATCTGGGGAAATTTCAGCATCTCTGAAGATTCTAAATTATTTCTTTCTTTCCAAACACTCCAATAGATATGAGGAGGAATATATTTACATAGATGTTTCAGTAGGGGGTGGTGAGAAAGTGACGACCATCCATCCACAAACTGGTGGATATCCCCTTGGAAAACCCATTAGAGGTCGCATTTTTCAAGGATAATGGTCCACAAGTGTCTAACAAAGGGGCAATGAATAAAAAGATGGTTGATAGTTTCCTCCTTGGATTTATAGAGGATACCCGTATTAGGAAATTGGAAACCCCTCATCCTTAAGTTATCCTGAATTAGCATTTTTCCATGAATGAGAGTCCACCGGAAGAAATTAGTCTTCGGTATATGTTGTGGGTTCCAAAAAAAAATTCAGCATTTTGTCTCCCCAATGAATCTCAAAAGTTTTCTGTAAGCATACCTCACCAATAAATCCCTAGACTTGGTCCCCTTCCAGATGAATTTATCCTCATAGAGAGATAGAGGTATCCTTGTCATGTGTTTGAGGGCCTGAAGGTCCAAAGCTTTAGGCAAGATGTCAGGGCTATCATTGAATATCAAAGAGATATTTTTCCATTTTCCTCTTCTCAGCACAATGTAATCAACAACATAATCACCAAATTGGTCTTTTAGGGTGTTCATCAACTAGAATAAGTGAATTTCAGCCAAAGGTTTATCATCAAGCCATGTATCCTCCCAAAATCTGATCTTCCTTCCATTTCCAAGATGGCACTTCAGTTCCTCTCTGATTATAGGTCTAAGATTAAGTATGTTGTTCCATAATTTAGACCCAGAAGGTAAGCCAATAAAATTCAAGTTAGAACATAATTGTTCTCATTCCAAATATTTAGCCCTGATAATGTTGCACCAATCTATCTCCCCTTTAGCCAAGTTCCAGCCCACTTTGGCAATTAAGGCTTTGTTCAGGGTATTAATCTTTTCGATACCTAGACCACCCATAGTCTTAGGCAAACATAAAGCATCCCAATTAACAAATGAGAGGCATTTCTTTTCTTCCATACTAGTCCAGAGGAAGTTTCTTTGGATCTTTTCAAGCTTCTCCCCCATAGAGCCCAAGATTTTGAATTGGGAGAGGAAATAAATAGGGATACCCTAGAGAGAGGCAGAAAGAAGCTGCAGCTTCCCCACATTACTAAGGAACTTGCCCTTTCAACCATCAAGTTTCTTCTGTATTCTTTCAAGGACAGTATTCCAGAAGGACAGAGTCACCTCTTTGACAAGGCTACTTTTATTGTAGTTAATACATTAACCTGAACCAGAGGCATATTCAGTAAGAAGATTCTTCCAATGTTTATCTTCTATCACAGAGGATTTACCAAATAGGAAGGTGTCATGAATGAATTGTTGAACCATAGAGGGGGGATAGTAGAAGCAACTTTGATTCCCTTTATTCCCCCATTGACAGACAGATTCAAAACAATTCTACCCAAAGCCTCAGCAATCATAATAAAAAGATAGGGGGAAAGAGCGTCCCCTTGTCTGATACCTTTCTCATCTTTGAAGCAACCCCTAGGAACCCAATTGACCAAGACATAAAATTGAACCGTAGACACACACTCATAGATCATATCAATAATTTTAGGATTAAAACCAAGTTTTGAGAGATTTTTATACAGGAAATACCAATTGACTTTACCATAGGCTTTTGAGATGTCAAATTTAAAATCCATACTTGGTGTTCTTATTTTACCCATGGAATGAATAATTTCATGAGTGGCAATGGCCACATCCAAAATTTAATGACCTGCGACAAAGCCATTTTGAGAAGGGTTGATAAACTTGGGAAGAAATGGTTTGATTCTATTCACTAAGACCTTAGAAAAGATCTTATAAATAGTAGTGCAGAGACTGATAGGCCGAAAATACATCATGCATTTAGGGTCCTAAGACTTGGGAACAAGAACAATGTAGGTGTTGTTCATCTTTTTCAATAATTTACTAGTCCTGAAGAAGTCATTCATAGCTCTAGTGACATCAAAGCTGATAATGTCCTAGAATTCCTAGAAAAAAGTAGGAGGGAAACCATCTAAACCTGAGGTCTTGTAGGTGCCCATAGAAAAGACAAAAGCACAGACCTCCTCCATATAAATAGGTGATAGGAGCTGACTATTATCCTCTTCACCAATGGTTGTAGGTGGTTTACTCAAAACACTATCTTGAAGTGCATCACTTCTTCTCCCATTCTCAATATACATACGGATGAAGAAGTCAGTAGAAGTTTGAGACTAATTTGGGCCTCGGTCGTGATCTCCTACCCATTATTATCCCTTCAAATTTTGATCGTGTTTCTTCTTTTGTGAATACTAGCTAAGCGGTGGAAGAAGGCAGGATTCATGTCTCCCTCCTTCAGCCATTGGAATCTAGACCTTTGCTTCCAATAGATCTCTTCCTTAGTTAGATTGTCCTTCCATTTCTTTTTGAAGTCATCTTCTTCATGAAGGAGGGAGTGGGGAGGATCTCTAATAGTCATAATGCTTTGAATTTTCTCTAGTCTAGAGCACAGATCCTTCTTTTTCTTGAATATATCTCCAAAAGTTGCTTTATTCTATCCTTTCACTTCACAATGGATGAGGTTCAGCTTCTCAGAGATTTTGAACATAGTCATCCCTTGAATTGGGGAGGGCCACCACCTTTTAACTAGCTCTCTAAAATCTGAGTGGGAGGCCCACATAATCTCATATTGGAAAGGAGGAGGTCTCGAGTGGGATTTCTCAACCCAGTGGAGAAGGAGAGGGCTATGATCAGAGGGAGTCCTTGGGAGGGTCTTTAGAGACATGTTGTGACCAATATTCCATTTAGCAGAGACTAAAAATTTGTCCAGTCTGACCTGGATGAGGTGGTTCCCTTTACTATTATTATACTAGGTGAAGTGGATACCCTGAAGATCTAAATCAAAGAGGCTTGTAATGTTTATGAGATTTGCTAGATCCCAAATACTATCAGAATAATCCATAAGACCACCATATTTATCAAAAGGGTAAAGAGGGGTGTTGAAGTCACTAACCAACATGTAATGAGTATTTTGGTCCTCAAGGATGCAATCAACAATTTCCTCCCAAACCAAACGCCTTCCAATCCTAGAATTACGTGCATATATATTGATCAAGTGCCAATAGAGCTCACCAAGTTTGAAGGTCACTGCCAGATAGTTCTATGAAAGCACATGGATAGCACCTTGAATCTTGCAAGGGTTCCAAAGGGTAGAAATTCCATAAGACTCCCCCAAAGCCTCAACATATAGAAACGCAACACCCAACCAAAGTTTTTTAACAATCACTAAAAAGGTTTGGTAAGACATTTTGACTTCTTGCAACAAACGGATATCAATCTTCATATCTAAGATATATTGCTTTATAGAAAATTGCTTTTGGGGGCTATTGATTCCCCTTATGTTCCAAGAGAGGAACTTCATTTCTTAACTTCGTTATTTCCATCCAGGGTCATTTTTGCCCCCTTGCAATCTCCCCCACCATAGATTTCTGCCCCAGCACTCTATTAGTTGGTCCTCCAACTTTGTTGTTAGTGCCCACATCTGCCTTCTTTGTCTTGGTTTTTTTCTTCTCTATATACCATTCCTCATTGTCCGTAGAAGATTTACAGAAGGGGGAGATCTTCCCATCAGCAGTCGTCGAGATCAGCCTGGATAACTCCTCCAAAGTCACAGTATTGCTAGGAGACTAAGGTGGTGATTTGAAAATAGCCATGTTTAGTCGTTTTACTCTCCTCGAAGTACACTTCTCATCACGGGTTTTTTGGGGGTTTTGACTATACTTGGGATTAGATTCACCATTGGGAAGGGGGGTTTGGTTAGTTTCAGCCCTACCCATTGAGTGGGAGGTAGAAGGATTAGGGGATAAACGCAGGCTGATAACCGGAGGGATTTCCCCATCTTGAAGAGTTTCAAATGACCTCATTTTCTAAACAATATCTACAAGAGTTTTGATTATTTCAAGGATCTTATCTGTGTGGGGGTAATCCTCAGTCACCTCATAGGGATCAGTCTGTCCCTTAGGGGAAGAGGATGAGGGGTCACTTAGGCTTATAAGATCCTCATTAGCAGTAATTTTCTCTTTAAGCTTGGGTTCACTAGTAGTAAGTGCTTTGCAGTCAGCAATAGTGTGTCCCTACTCAACACATTTCTGATAGTAAAGAGTATAATTTTCATAGATAAGGGGTTGACCATTTTCCCCATTTTTTATTTAAGGGACACAAAGTTGGGAAAAGCTTTGTTAATATCAAAATTAACACAAAAACATGCATTAAAGTTAACCTATATTTAGCTAGAGTGGTCGAATCAGTAGTGACATAGTTTCCAAAGGAGTTCCCAATCCAATGGAAAATTTTCTCATCCCAAAACTCCAACAAGAAGCCAGGTAGCTTGACCCAAATTGGGGCCATACGGTTGAGTTTAACAGAGGGATAAAACCTACTTTTCCATTTGGAGAGTGTTAAAAAATGCTTCTCATAAGCCCAAGAGCCCAAAAGGACAAAGATCAAATCCTCATTAGTAGTAAACTTGAAAAGAAAGAGACCCCTGGCATAGCGGATATGTCAACGCTCCCCTTTAGCTTCCATCTTGTCACTACCCATCGCCTAAACATATCAATAGATGGTCTAAAGGAGAAAAATCTTCCAACAAGCGCCAGATGCAGAGATGAAGCAATTTTATCCATGAGGTTATCAAGTAGGTTGATCTTCGTCCCCTCCTCGGTTTGGATGAAATTAACCAACACCACCTCCAAAGTCATATTTGTAGGACCGACAAGGGCTCCTTTCCAGTTGGATTTAGTCTCTATTTTGCCTTCTTCCACATCCTTCTGACTGACTACATTTTTTGGCACGGTAAAAGGAGACTTCGTATCTCCAAATTCATAGTTCTCATTCCTTTTGTCTACATCCTTCTGACCAAGGGCAACTTTTATCAGTACAGAAGAAGCTGAACCACAAGAATCTATGTTATTGTCAATTTTTTCCACATTGCCCGTAGGAAGTGGGGTCTCAGAAGTAGACACAGGGGCCTCATGTGAAGCATATGAATAGACAACAATATTAGAGGGGGGTTCGGGTGCAGGGAGGAAGAATCCTCCCCAGGAAAAATGGTCATACAAAGGGAGTTTGAATTCAAAAAAGCTTGGCGAGCATTCACAGCAGATCTAATTTTGAGTGTTACAAGATTGTGATGTTAATCAATAGCAACATCTTAATTCTAAAGCTTGATGAGGTGCTAGATTTACCTATTTAAAATATGATGAAGTAAAAAAAATGTATTAAAGGTGACTTATATATAATCTAAGTCGTCCTAAAGATACGGGAGCAAGAAGAAAAAGAATAAGATAGCCAAATCTAAGAGGATTTTTAAGTCTACTCTAAAATATAAGGTAAAATTTTGAAACTAGGATAAGAATGGCCACATCTAAAGAGACTATTAGGATAAGAAAGAAAGGAAGGAATTAAATGACAATTAATAGTGTAAGAACTTCATCAATGATTATAGTGTTCTAAAGATTTTATTCCTTTAGGGTTCATCATTATGTACAATACTATTGAAGAATTTACACTATCTATTGGTATTGTCAAGATCTAGAACAAGATGGATTTCTATTATGAAAATTTATTATTGAGTAGCACTAACAATGAAAGAAAAATCTTCTCTCTTACACTTTGATATCTATAAGGCTCAAGAGGGTAATCCTATAAATATCATGAATATATATTCTAAGTGGATCAAATTCACTCAAAATCATTAATATCCAATAAAAAACAAATTAACTTTGATTGATTATTTTATAACTATCTACTAATGACAAAGGATGCAGATTCGAGTGCTCATGGAGTGTCTAAGAAGCCATGGTCAAGGTTTTTGCACCCTAATGTGGTTCTTTTTCCCTTCTGCAATCCATGTTTAGTGGTTTGAGGGTTTTTTCATTCTCATTGTGGCCCCTATATTTTGTTTTCCTTATGAGGATTTTTCTTCACTAGAGGTGGGTCTCTAGGCCATTGTTTTTTCTTCCCCTTAAATAGTTTTATTTCTTCTTGCTACTATGTGATGGATTGTTGTGGATTTTGTGGGTCATGTTGGGGGTTTCTCTCTTGGTGGCTTTCCTTGGTTTGTATTGGTTGTAGTTCATCAACCTAGTTGGTTCTCTCTTTGCAGTTGCTTGGAGGCATTGTTTCAGCTTTAGGTCTCCTTCCTAGTTGGAGGTTGGATTGCAAGGGGAAATTGTTGGTGCTTCATATTTTGGTTAGTTTACACTCCCTTTTTTGTGGTCCCTTTCTCTTTTTTTTTAGTTTGTAGTTCTTCTTCTGTGAGCTTTGGATCCTCATGGTGGCTAATCATAGTTGTTCCTTATATTTAAAGGATGTTTATGTCAATGATCTAGACAACCTTTTTTCAGTTTGGGTAGCTCTCTTTGGTTTTGGATTTCATCCTAGAAGGGTTGTAGTGTGTTTGTTGGCTCTACTTCTAGGCTTGGGTTTGTTTCTTTGGTGATCGTAGCTGGATGGTTTCTTGTTATTGTGGTTTTGAGTGGGGAGGAGAATGGTATATTTGGATCTTTAACAAATTTATTCTCTTTCCTTGATTAGCTCCTAGCTTTGTTTTATTTGTCCTTGTTATGGTCAACCTTGGAATTTCTATGTTTGGAGCTAGGTTCCTTTCTCTTCTTGTACCAACCTCTTTGGTTTTTCTCCTTGGTGGAGCTTCCTTGGCCATTTTTAGTAGTGAATTTTTTTACTCTTCTTCTTGGTTTGGACCTTTTTCCATGATGATTGCCATTGGTTGGCTACTTGTTTCTATGGTGTTGGGTGGGGAAGAGAATGATTTATTTAGTATTAGTAGATGGAGATTTCTTGATCTTGTTCTCTTTCCTTTCTTCACTCCAGGTTTGGATTCTTCTGCCCTCACTACTATTGTTGTGGTTGGATCTACTTCTAAGGTTTGAATTGTTTCATGTTCCTTTTTTTCTTTAGTTGGATGGATGCTGGTTAATTTGGTATTAGGTGAGGAAGGGTTTGTGGTTTTTGGTGTTTTCAAGAGGAGATTTGATGAACCTACTCACTTTCCTTTCTCAACACCAAAAATGGGTTATTTGTCCCGATTGTTGCTTTCCTTGGTTTTTTCATGTTTGGTGTAGCTTCATTCTCTCTGATAGCTATTTGTTTTTGGTTATGGGTTTCCCTTTCTAGTTTAGTTATTACTTTTCCTTATCTTCTTATTTCTCCTATTGAGGTGGAGATCTCTCTTACAGAGGTAGATACTTTTTAGGAGGGGATAGTTGAGGGTTCATTTTTTATTCAACTATTTTCTTTTCCCACCTTTCATATAGAAGTGGTGGCTTCTCCTATCAAGTTCGACATGGTTTGGACATGAATGTTTTATTGTTGCTACAAGGGGGTTGGTGCTGCCCCTTCTCTAGATTTTCACTACAACAAGGTTAATCCCATCGTTATCTTAGATCTTTTTATTTTTCTTCTATAGAGGTGGAGTTCAAGGAAGAAGTTATTTGATTTTTTCTATATTCTAAAGGTTATGGGAACCTTGTAAAATTCATTAATTATATTTTTCATGAGTTGATTTGTGTGATGTCTTAGACCTTTGGTTGTAACAATAAGGATTTTCATGTTTAGTTGCTTCTAATTTGTTTCTTATTGGCTGATCTTTGCGTGTGTTATCTTTTGGATGTATTCTTCTTGTTGTTTTTGGATCTCAATGAAATTTGTTTCTACAAAGTTTCAACTTCCTTAAAAACTTATTTTACCCTTAATCAAAAACTATCTAGGAATGAACAACAACTTTGAGACACATAGTTTGATTCAGTTTTTTTACTAACTCACAATATGTTAGCTCACAACTGATTTTTTAGGATATGTTGAAAACAAACAAAATGAAGCATTCACAAATAAATTTGTAGAGGGATTTTAAATAATACAAATCAACCCTTTAGATAGTTATACAAATTAGGAATGATTAAACAAAATGAATTACACTATTAGGGATTTAACACTTTAAATTATGAAACTATTAACTAGATAAAATTATATACTAGTGATTTATATCATGTGCAATAGAATAGAAAACTACTTGCTTAAAGTACTCAATTATAGCATCTATACTTTTAGCAATATTTAAGTTAGTTGACCTTTCCTTTTAAGGATTAATAACTTAAACTCCCTTTAACCTATGCAATACAAATCATTGTTTATCCATCTTTCAACTCAAATTACAATGTATTGTACCAAAATATTTTACAAATATTTTATGAATGCAAATTAATCAATGTCAATAGAAAAAATTAAAAAATTAATTAAATAAAAATCATAAAATATCCTAAGAAAATTAAAAATACATGGGATACTATTAGATGAAATAGATGAAACTTCATCTTACATTATTTCTATGAAGAAAGTATATAGAAACTATTATAGTGATTTAAATATAAACTAGTCCTAGTTTCTACTAACCTAAATCATTTAAATGAATTATATTTGCATTAATAGTGTTATACAAAGTTTAATAATCTTTTCTAAGTAGAAAAAAACATCTACTTATACCTAAGTGACAATGCTTGTCTTATATGGATGAATGCCACTTTCCATGTAGATCAATAAATTATTTATAATCTGATTATCCCTTTTGAAAGTGATGCCAAGGATCTCTTGAAATATAGAGGAATGCTTGATGTTAAAAATGCTTTAAAAAACACTACTACAAATGAAGATAATACTCCTGTTAATATGGAATGAAGCATATATGAAAGAAGATAGTTACTCTCACATTATCTTGAAGGTAGAGCTACCTATTGGGATGACAATCACATCTATACACTTCTTTCGTAAGATCAAATAATAAACCAAAATATTTGAGAGAAAAACAACTTTAAGTTGCATTGACATATAAAGTGGCCGTATAGTTTTTTCAATAATGTTGTTATGCCTAATATGAAATCTACTTCTTGATACCTTCAACTTATGTTGGATAACCAAGAATTTTCCTTCTTCATACTTCCTAGGTTTCTATTCATTATATATAAAAAAATAACCACATACTCTAAACTCCAGCATTCTCCTTGAAATAATTTTATTGCAAAATTAGACACATTATATTAATTTAGATTTAATTGCAATACATCAAGAGAATGTCAAGGTAAAATACTCATATAATGTAGAATTCTTATTTTCATTGTTATATTCTAATTTCCACATGAATCAACTTATAATAGCTATTTATAATGAATTTTATCCTACACATTGTTGTATTTTTAGACAAATAAATACTTTGTACATATTTTATCTTCTACAGTTTCCAAATATAATCATATAAATTTTATTTTGATTATTATATTTTAGAAATACCCTAACCTTATAGTGGAACTAAAGTTATTTATGATAGAATGAATGACTCATCATTCACAAATCTTGAAGTTCTCAATGAATAAAGAATTCAAAATCCCTTCAATATTTGTTTTTATACTAGTGCACCCACTTTCCATTCCTTGTCAAGGGACCAAGTAAAATTAGTAATAGTGAGGGATATTTTTGCTAGAACACTTGATCTTGCTTCTTTACCTACTTTAGCCCTCTACTCTATCTTTCCTACATTCAAGTCTTACCTATGAGTTCCCATGTGAGTTCCTTCTTTCCTTAGATCATATGTAGTTTTCCATTGGTGATAAAAATAAATAATATAGCTTTTATATTATTCAATCCTATTAGCATTCTAGTAATGCATATTACTTTAGTTCTCCTTCACCGTCCCACATCTCTTCAAAATTTGTCTAAGGTTGTCAACTCTAGTGCAAGTTATTGAGCTGAGTTTTTTATGCCTTTTTTGGCATTTATAAATAATTTTGTAACAATTATAGCTATTATTTGTATCTATTATTGATGTAAACTCGTCTATATATACATTTATATAGATCTTTTTATAACAATTATGTTGGGAATTAAGGTGTCTCAACCTTAGCAATTCTAGCTTATGTATTTATTGTTATTTTATATTTTTTCATGGTTATTTGATGACAACTATAAGGGATAAAAGTGGGGTGAATCATTTTGGACATGAGAATCGGTTAATATGACATGCATAAAAGAATTCTTACATTTATTATTAATAGTCTATGATGCATTTAAGAGTATCTCATATATTTGGAGGATTCTTATGACAAAATGTAAGATGTAATGTCATGTAAGAGGCCATGTTTGGAATGTAGGGGTTGTATAAAATTTTACTATGGTTTTTCGGAACCTTTTTTTGGCCCATGGTAATGTTTTATGGTGGTAAATTGAGCACCAAAGGGTCTATATATTGAGGAGTTGAGCTGGAAAATAAGTTGTTTTACAAGTACATAGATTTTGTTGAATTGAAGCAAGACTGAGGAAATATTTTTATATTGTAATCTCTTTGGAGAGTAATACCGATTTGCCCTCTTTTCTTGGTGGAATTTTTTCCCAAAATGGTTTCTACAACTAATCAAAGTGTTATGTGTATAGTTTTATATGGTGTTATCTTTTTTTTTTAATAGTTGTGTTTATTTCTATTAAATATACACTGATAGATCTGATTTATAGTTTGATTTGAAGCTTCTATTGTTGTTGTCCACATCTTATTTTTTAACAAATTATGGTTTCTCTTTTTCTTTTCCACTTTTGATTAAGAAAAGAAATAGTAATGTTCTTTGATTTATTCATGTTGGTTTCATATTTAGGATCCAACATACATTTTTCTTATTGTTACTAAAACTTTTTCGTTTTTGTTTCTAATGATTTGAGTTTATTGAATTAATGGCTTTAAAATCATAAATTAATTTAAAATATGTGATGCTTATATCAAGATATTCAAAATGGCCTAAGATGTTAAAATATTCTTTGTTGAAGTAACTAGGACAATTATCTAATAATTTTATTAATTAGGTCCTTTAATTACTTTTTTCACTTAAGCTAAAATTAGGTACTTTTAAGCTTTTATTTAATTAGGCTAATATTAGTCTCACTTTAGTTCAAGTTGTAGTTGAGATTTATTTAGATTCCCATGCATTTTGTTTGGTTCTTATAAATTTAGTTTAGGGTATTTTTGTGCTCTCTATATAAGAACAACATTATGCATTATAATTTTATCATGTAATCTTTGCTTTTAAGAAATATGGCATATTTTTCTTGCTACTCTCATTTATAGAAGGTGTTCTATTTTGTTGTTTGATCTTCAAGGCTTGTGTTACAAGATTCAACATAGTATCAAAGAATGAAATCAACAAACCTCTTCTCAAACTTTGAGGCTTTCTTTTCTCAAAAGAATTGTAGGGTCTCCAAGTTTGTCTTCTTGAATGGATTTGGAAGTGGACAATCAAAATATGCATTAGAATTTTTTTTTAAATTTTCCATATTCAAAAACATTCTATTTTCAAAAAGTTTGTATTTTTGGAAAATTTCTATTTTCATAAAGTGTTTATTTTTAGAAACTTTCTATTTTTAGAGAGTTTCCACTTTGAGAAACTTTCCAAAAAAGGAAAGTTTGTACTTTTAGAAACCCTTCAAGCCTTCCAAGCCCTAATTGGCATGTAGTTGTTTTTTTTGTTGTAAATTAGTCATACGAAGTTAAAATCATGCAAACAAAACATCATCAAAAAGTTTGTTTTGGCACTAAACTAGATTTGCTACTTATTTTGTCGTATTTTGCTACAATTTTTCATACTAGGTCCCCACATTTAGCATTCATTTTTATGCTTTTGGGACCATATCTTAGACATACAAACTCTACTTTTCAAAAAAAATAATTATTGGAAAGATCATTTACTGTTCTATTTAGATCTACTACTATTTTTTCTATTTATTGCCCCAAGAATATTTTATTCATTTTTTTATGTTTTCATTATATGGTCAATTTCTTAGATGCATTGACACTTGGAATGGATCTTTTTGTTGGACAGTGTTGAGGTCTATTTATTTCATTTGAGGAGGTATCATGGGCTTTTTCTATTTGTGTCTTTTTGTCAGCTTGGTATAGAGAAATTATGAGTCTTGGTAACATGGCATCCTAAAACATCTTAGGTGGATAGATATGTTTCCTTATTTGTATGGACTCATAGCTAAACCAAAAACTCTAGGAGGTAAATTAATTTGAGTAATGTCATAGACCATGTTGTAGGAGTGATTTGTTCTAGTGTTGATCATGACACTATGTGTACTATATTAGACCTTGAGTGTCCCTGTACACTTTGGAATAAACTTTGGGAGATGCATGGAAACCCTCATATCTCTCCATTCATAGAAGATCCTATAGTAAATTTCATTCTTCCCCTTGCACATGCAGATCTCATAACCTTTGATGATGATTCTTTAGACGGGCTTGAATATATCAGAGGTCTTGCATGTTTTGATGGGTGTTTTCTCCTTTTCTTTATTTGTGATGGTTATATTGCTTTGCATTGGTTTTTACATGAGTACCTAATCAAGCCTTTGTTGTTGGAACTCATTCATGTAGATATTATTATTATCTCTTTAGCTTATCCCTAGGTTAATCTTAATGGGTAGTGTTGGAGTAATAAGGACAATTATCTAATCATTTAATTAATTATGTCTTTTAATTACTTTATTCACTTAAGCTAAACTTAGGTACTTTTTTTCTTTTATTTAATTAAGCTAATATTAGGCTCACTTTTGTTCAAGTTGTAGTTGAGCTTTATTTAGCTCCTCATACTTTTTCTTTAGTTTACCTAAATTTAGTTAGAACATCCTTGTTCTCTTTATATAAGCACATCATTATGAATTGTAATTTCATTGTAATCTTTATTTTCAAGAAATATGGTATATTTTTCTTCCTACTCTCATTTGCAAAAGGTGTTCTACTTTATTGTTTGATCTTGTAAGCTTGTTTGCAAATTCAGCATTCTCTCAAAAAACATAAATCCTTCACTTTTTCTTATGAAAGTCAAACCAATTGAAACCGCATTTTCTCCGAAGTATATGAAACGGGTCTTCTCCTAGGACAATAGCAAAATCATTAGCGCTATCATCACTGTAGTTGGAGAGGACATAATTTATCCAAAGGCGCCCAGAAATATTTGCCATGCTCAGGTAGTTTTCATATTTCTATCTAATGCGTTTGATATCTTGTAAAATTATGGCTCTATGGTGCTTCTTGCGTCCCAATTTATCAAACATGACTTTTTCCCTTGATAGCCTCGAAAGTGCAGTAAAAAGGTATGATCTTTTCAATGGAAAAGGTTGGGTGGGTGGTATTTTCCCCAGGAAGTTCTTCAAAAAGAAACACGACTATGTGAAAATCTATAATGCCGTGAAAATTAGTTTGGGCTCCAACAATTGCAAACCATTTGAGGGGGAGTTGAGTGTTTTTTCCTAAAATGGCCTTCTCTGGTGATGTTTCCCTCTTCTAAGACTTGTTCTATGCCCTTTATCATCTCACTCGACACCACCCTTTGGCTTCCAAACCATCTATTATCCACTCAAAAAGCTGTCCGTTTAGGGGTCTAAAGGATTTGTTTTTTGGTGTTAGAATTTGTGAACCATAGGCCCTATAGGATGTTGGTCTTAGTCTCTAGAGGTGGCTCCCATGCACACAGGGAAGTCAATTCCAAAGAATGTCTTCAAAGGAGGGCGAAAGACCTTGATGTGAGTTTTCAAGGGGAAGAATCTCAAGCTCATAAAGGCGATGGGCTCGGCTTTGGTGGGTCTCAGTCTCAGAGGACTCTGGGACAATGGATGCTAAAGATGAGGGGGAAAATAACCGCTACTTTGATGTCATGTTGTGTCTCACTTGCCTTTTTATTTTGTGATTTATTTTAGATTTTGGCTCTTGGCTCTGTCCCTCATAATCTGCTGGTGAAGTTCACTTGAGTTATGCTTTCAAATTTTGCTCTCAGGTCTTTTTGTTTAGATGTATATGCAAATTGAGCAATGATCTATGCTTTTTCTCTTTTTGCTCAAATTTTGTTGCCTCAAGTAAGAAACTTGGTGAAAATTGAGCCTTGCTATTTGTCTTCATAGATTTAGTTTTAATATGGTGCTCTTGTGGATCTTAGGTATGTAAATGCAATGCTCTCCTCTTCTCGGCTTAGGTGTTTTTCTCCTTGTGGAGCTAGGCTTTCTTCTTCTTCTTCTTCTTTTCTTTTTTATTTTTTTATTTTTGTTATATTTCCAATTTCCATCAACTCTCTCTATATGTTTTTATTATTAATATAATATTTATGCATTTGTGCTTTACTTATATATATATATATATATATATATATATATATATATATATATATATATATATATATATATATATATTATGGAAGGAATTGGTATCTTCATATGTGCTAATTATCGACTAGCTATCCCTTCAAAATATTCAATATTTTTTTATATCTCTCATGAAAAATCCCATAGGCATCCACTTGATATTAATCATTTAAAGCTCAAGGTCAAAAAAAATCATATTAAATGCATTAATGGCGTATTCATGTTCTTCTAGAATAACTCATAAACCATTCTTATTACATTTTAAGACATAGCCTTTGATATGTTTTTTACCAAATTTTTAGTTTTTTTAG
The DNA here is from genome assembly GCF_030272615.1 of Cryptomeria japonica. Classification (NCBI taxonomy): domain Eukaryota; kingdom Viridiplantae; phylum Streptophyta; class Pinopsida; order Cupressales; family Cupressaceae; genus Cryptomeria; species Cryptomeria japonica. Next base: position 193,167,153 of record NC_081409.1, on the reverse strand, counting down.
CATTATCCTTTTGTTTCCATAGTAGGTCCTTAAAATTATTTATTTATTTTATTATATTATTATAGTATGGTGTCCTGGGAAGGGGAGAAACGTATTTAATACCTATATTATTTCAATATATTTACCATTATATCTTCCTTAGTCATGGATTAGTCTCTTCAATAATTCTAACTCTCCATGTTTGTTATATAACCTTTTTGCAATTGTTTCACTAAATTGGATTCTACTTAGTAAGTTAATGAAGTATCCTTTGTAGTAGAAACTTAACCCTCTAATTTACCTTTCATTTATTGATTTAATCATTCCTTCAATGGCTTGTTTTCAGTAACATAAGGTTCTCATATATTCAAGGCACATTCTAACAATTAAATGCTAAACCCTAAAAAATCAATTCTTAGCTACTACATAATTCTTCATTTCTTTTCTTACTCATGCCAAAGAACATTGCATATTATATTCTTCATACTAAGAATAGGAGACATTTTCTCTTGTTTATATTTTTTCTTCCTTAATCCTTATTTATTTTCCTCATATTTAAATCAAACTTTGGACAACTTTGGACGTGGTTTTGAAGTTTTTTTAATCCTATCCTCCCAATTCTATTCAATCAATATCCTCTTACTTTATCTGATCATTTTCTCTTTTTCTTTGATATATAATCCAAAGGCTTGAAATTTATTAGTTGTGATAATTTGGTCCATCATTTCATAACAATCCTTTTGTATTACCTCTTTCACATTTGAAATTAAAAAAAATATATCAAACTTGATGTTTTAGGAGGCTTGAAATTCAACAATAGGTTTTTATTTTTCTAGTGGGAAAATTTATGTTCCTATATACTAAGATTTCCCTACACTTTTATTAAGGATTTTTAGGTTTATTTATTTATTTTAATTGAAAAAATAACTAGTGGGTAATTTATTAAGGTTTCATTGTCCAAGGGGTTGAGCTTAACTGGTTAAAACATTGGGTTCTCATTGTGGAGATCCAAGTTCAATTCCCAATAGGGACATCTAAAGTGAAATTCAAAGTTGTGACTCTTGGCCTTCCAAAAGATGGGGAAGGTCTTGGGGTCAATCTAATCAAACATAATAATAATAATAATAATAATTCAAAGATATGTAATGGGGATGGGGCCCCCTACTGTGGCGCCACTGGTTCATAGCTCCAATCAAAAGCTATTCAGGCTTCAGCCAATTACCTATCAAAAAAAAAAAAAAAATTTATTAAGGTTTCATCATCCTAAAAGGGAGGCCATTTACTATTTTCCTAAGATAACTTTGCAGTCACTCATTGTTGGTTGGATTTGCTAGCTCTACCCTCTCCCTAGTTCTATATAAAGTCACTAACTAACTTGTATTTTCATATTCATACATGATTCATCTTTCACACAACTTCTTTGTGAGATCCTAATGTAATATTATCATCTTGGCATTTGTATATTTCTTGGAATCTCTAGTTTATAATTATGTTATTCATCTATATTTTTATATCTTATTTCTCTCTTAGAAATTTTTTTGTTGTGCATCCATTTTTAGATTTATAAAATGTTATCAGAGCTATAGTTTTGAGAATTTTCATTACTTTGATTCTTGATTAATATATTAAATTTTTGTATGATCATTTAACTTTGTGTATTCTCTTCTCTTGTATTTTAGATAATTTGGAGAATCATCCATGTATTATGAAGATACATTAGTCCCTTTTTTTGTATTTGTATTTTTGGTAATATCTAGAGATTATATTTATTCTAGCTATAGTAATAGTAGTTTTTACTATTCTAATGTTTTTACGAGGCTTTGATGTTTCAATCAACTTGGACAACATGTGATATATAATATAAAAAAATAGTTTAGAGCCTAGATGTAGCAAATAGCTTTCATATGGATTATTTTTGGTGCAAACAAACCCTACTATTATATTTAAGAGGATCAAAACATAAGGATCAACTACCAAGTGATTGAATTCAATGTTGGGAGCATTTGAGGCAAAAAAATGCATTCCAAGGATATAAAACCCCTTTTAGTGTAGGTCAATGAAATTTTGACAAAAATTCAAAAAAACTATTAAGCACTAAGCACTTAGTATTGTTAAGTGTATCACTTGGGCTTAAAGTCTCACAACTTAGAAGCTTCCCATAGTAGTGTCGTATACCACTAGCAATCAATAAGCTACCATAATTGTATTGAAGCATCAATCATAGAACTAGACCTTGAGCAGTTAGTAAACAAATAGCCAAAGCTCCCTTGTTCTACCACCCCTATGTCTAGCTCTACCAATGGCACTACCCAAGGTCCACAAGGGACCCTTTCTAGTACAAATTGGACCTTTGAAAAAATTTCATAACTTTTGATCTAGGTGTTAAAAATTTTCAAACAAACAATCAATGGAAAGTTGGTGAAATGTACTTTCCAACACAACTAATTTTGATAAAAATAATGTCTCACTTTTTAATAAATATTTGTAAATGTACTAATCATTAAAAGGTCCAGTATAAATTTTATAAGATCATTAAATGTACTTTCCAACTAAATAAGAAACCCATTTTGAAACATTTACAATATAATAATAAAAATATCCTATGTAAATGTTATATAAATGAAGGACATGTCATGAACTAATGCCTAGTTTTGGGTAAGAAATGATCTTTAAAAATAATAATTCTACTAAAATATCCTTGCAAAATAAAAAGTGTATATTGATAAGTATGCAATGAATAGGATGACCATGAAACATCCATAATTAACATTTAAAGTATGAGGAGAAGAAGAAGATGATGAAATATGGTGTAATTAATATTATGAAAATAATGAATATATTCATTATTGATGATTGCATGCGTGAAAGGAATGATGAAAAAAAAAATTATACACAGGATTTTAGATATAAGCAGTCACAATGGAGGAAATAATTCTCTTTCAATACATTAAGAAATATGGTGTCACAATTGATGAATAAATAATTATCAATTAACTATAATTAAAATGATAATTGAATATACTACAATGACTATAGATTTGGATGTAGTAAATACACAGGTCAAGGACAAAGTAGAAGAGATAGATAACCTAGTATAAATGTGATGAATGAGGCCACTACACAAATGAATTCCAAGAAGAAAGGAAAAGGACATGTAATTTTGGGTTCACATTCATCCTCTTTGAGAACTCAATTTAAGGTATAATAGAAAGCAAGGTATAAGGTTGATTTTTTTACGTTTTGATTTTTATTTTCTACTTTGTGTTTTATTATATACAATTACAAATATACTTAGTCACCAACAAATATGGATGATCTATCTCATCATAGTGCACTAAAATGAGTAAAAGCTATGAAAAGAGTTCTAAAGAAATATCACCAAAACATTAGGAAATCTTTAAGAATAGAAGTTAATGTAGAGATGTAAAAAGCAAGACAATTTTCCATCATAATAGATGAAATACAAAAAAGGGAGTACCTACAAAGAAATGAGAAGTTTAAGAAAAAGGTTATAGCTAAATATAACAAGAAAAAATGTTACAATGATTACTAAGCGATGAATAAATATCATAAAGAATAGGAAAAAATTTTAAGAAAGTCAAGAAGAAGAGAATTTCAACACTAAATAAGCTCATGCCCTAATGGTAAAAACATTTCAAATCAATCATTGCTTATGAGAAAAGAAAGACTACTCAAATCTTTGTTTCCTAAAAATCCTCTAACTTTATCAAAGAAGAGAACATTCTTGAAAAATAAAGAAGATGACATTCTTTAAAAAAAAGCAATTTCCAAAATATTGGAATAAGAGCAGAGTCAAATATGAAAGTCCGCAAATTAGAAATGTGGTTAAAAAATTTAAGAAATGAAAGAAGAAACTGGCTATGGTTAAACATTGAGTGTGAAAAAAATGATTTAAGTTCAATCTTGATGTAAATGTCAGCCTCATGCCTTTTTTTTTCGAATATGGAAAGAGTTTAGAAGACCTACATTACATGAAACTCCATATAATACTACCATCAATACAATGATAGTTAGCCTACTAGAGATAAAGAAGAGAATAGAATTTGAAGTCATTAAAATAAAAGAACACTTTAATAACTTAAATATCTTACTAAATTTAGACTAGTTTGTGAATTACAATGTGGTTAAGTGGTGGAGGGAAAAAATCAGTAGAGAAGAAGATAAGAATGATATGTATCTACTTGTTTTGGTTTATTGTGGTTTTTGAATTATATAGGAAAAAAAAAACCGTTACTAGTATATTTTACAAATAAAAAGGACACTGAGAAGCGGTTGAGCAACTTGTTTTCAACATCTATTACAAAGTTGCTCTTGTTTTCTGGTTGGCTATTCCCTCTTCTGAAGGGAACAGGTTTTTCTTATGATCCATCCAAATGGGCCAAAACACCCTCTGCGTAGCAGTAACCAAGAAGCTGTTTCACTTTCACCGACACTTTAGAGCTATTTTACTACCTTGTATTCTCAGCCTTCACAGCAAATTGCCATCATGTTCTTTGAAATTATCTAAGAATTTCAGATTTAGATTGTTGTCCTATGTGACAACCTTGGCATGTAATACAATGAAGATGTTGCACCATTGTAACCGGGCCTGCACACAACTTTACTGCCCATAAAACCTCAACCCATTTCAGTTTGTGTTGTCTAAATCTTATTTTTCTTTCTAGGAGAACTGCACTGTTTTACTACTGGTTAGGGTTGAGATTAAACTCAAAGAATCCATCTCGTTAGTTACGGTGGATTGAACTTATCTTTGACTGATTGCAACGAGAATTGAACAAGAGTGGGTTCTTTGTGGGCCTCTCTAGCTCATCGATCAAACTTCAATCTATATCTGGTAAGAAATCTTCATATGAAATAGATCTATATCTTATTAGATAAATAGAATAGGAAACAAACAACTCAATAAGTTCATAGAAAAGCAAAAAACGTAGCCTGGTTTATGTTGTGTTAGAATCTGTTGATGGTAGTATCAATAAGTTCATAGCAAAGCAAATAAAGTAGCCTTGGTTATGTTGTGTTAGAGTCGGTTGATGGTAGTATTAGCACAATCAGTGTTAAATAGAACGAAAGAACACTAAAAAAATTGTGAGAATATTTTTAAGGTTGCTTTTGAGCCAGGTTTTGTAATCACTTATCTTTTCAATACAGTCAAGACCTGACCCAAAAGAATCTTAAAACCGTTCTCTCGATTTTTGAAGAAAAGTAAAATTGTATTTCAATAGTGAGAACCTTGCCGAAAATCTTTGCTTCACTAAGTGATCACAAGACCTGATGCAAAAGAAATCTTGGAGCTGTTCTCTCAGGTTTTCAAAAGAAGTGAAGTGATACCACCATCAAAAAAAAAATCTATTTGAAAGTTTAAACTATAATCTCTAGAATTGTATCTCATATATTTTAGGTGGATTTTGCAGCAACAATACCAATGGAGAATCAAGTAGGTGAGGAGGGGATGCAGAAACCGAAGATATGTAACAGCACACGTAAGGTGCATTGGCAAGATCCTCTTCCCAAACACACCAAAAGCTCAGCACTGGCAATTAGTGATGGGAAGAAAACAAAGAATTCATCTGGGAATGGTTTCTTGGCCCGGGTCTTCTCAGTGTGTAAGAAGGTTGAAGTATCTGAAATGAATGGAAAAAATGTTGAATCCTTCGAGCGCATCAACATTCGCCCAGTCCGACGTCCAAGAGGTGAAAGAACAGAGCATGAGGAGAGGATAGACACAAGGAAAGTATATCATCAATCAGTGTAAAAGACAAGCATGAAATTACTGTGCATTGTCTGCACTGCAATTTCTTTGCCTGTAAATTGCTCTCCTTACTTTCTCGCTTATATCCCAATGCCAGTTTGAGGTATATTATTTTATTTACTTTTCTAGGTATTTTATGTAACAGCAAAATTCAAGAGAAGGCAATTCTAGAGTTTTATCAAGCAAAAAAAATATTGGTAAAGTTTTATTAAAAGTAGTGAAAGTAAATGGTTATGATTATATTTTTTTTAGAAAAAAATTTATGGTTTTTTTATCTTATTTGTATTATGTCTTGAAATTGAAAAAGTCTATTAAATTTTATGGAGAGTTAAATTCACAATTCTGGTTCATTTGGGCAAACAAGGATCTTATTTGAAATCAATTGATCAAATTTAATATTGTGCACAATCCTTACTTACTTAATTTTGTGGTCTTCATTAAATGTCAAGTATTGAGTCTTTACAAACACCTAGAGGAGATTATTGAATTATAGCGGTGTTCTCCTAGCTCTACTCTCTTCATAAGACTAGGTTTGTGATTATGAAAATGCTTTCTCACAATAATCTTTAAACATATAAATGTTCTAGAATGATTTCACATATTCTAAACTTTTCTTTTTAGGATGTGTGCATGATAATTATATATGAGAACCAATTTAAAATTAATGCAATTGAACATCTTTAAATATTATTACACAGCAATAAATTTTACCAAACATGTACCAAGTCCACTCAAGGTGGCAAAGTAATGAGTGAGAGTCGAGAAAATTTTGAATCTAAATTTTAAAATATCTAAGTTAGATCCACAAGCATATGAAGGATGGCAAAATTTAATGAATGTTCAATGGAAATGTATGTAGATATTGATAACATAGATTATGGGAGAAGGTGTGAATGGGTATGAGCAATGGCAAGGGAGAATAAGCCCAACTTTTCAGAAGAATGTACCACTTTCCACTGTGTAAGTGTATTAACTCACTTGATCAAAACAAGATCAAAACTCAACAAAAATTGACATAGGTATGCAAATTTTATAATTAATTTTTTTCACTTTGAGATGCATGGTAATCCTAGATGATTGTGTATCTTAAGGTATGTAAACACTCAAAAACATGCATATGAAGTAAAAATTTAAATGTGAAAGGATACTAGTTTCTCCATGTTAAGTAATAGACTCGTCTAGACCTCATTCATAGAATTTAATCCTTAAACTTGAATTCTCCATATCTAAAAAATAGAAAAATTACAATCATTAGCTTGTTTCTTGAAACTAACAATAATCATAAATATAAACTAAATTATACTATGATTAATCATAAAAAGGATTATGAAAGAATAAAAGTTAAAAAAATTATGCCTATTTATAAAGATGTGTAATTATCAACTAGCATGCTAGCCATAGGATGGCATGGCATATTAGACACTACCATGTCATGGTATTGATAATGATCATCTAGTTTGTTAGCAGCAATCAAGAATGAAGACTGAGAGGGGGGGTGAATCAGTCTTCACCGGATCTAGAAAAATTAAACTAAAAAACATAAACAGATAAACTGCAGCAATAAACAAATAAGCAAATTAACAGCACAACACACAACACCAAGATTTTTGACGTGCAAAACCCGGTTAAGGGAAAAACCACGGAGGGAACCTACCCACAGTAAGATGATACTCTGCAGTAGCATGTAAAAATATTACAATGGGGAATGCACATGCATTCAAGCACACTGCCTAGAACTCACTGCTCAAAAGATATTTGCCTAGAAGGCTACAACCCTCAGGGAAGTATCACTGACTTACAATATGATTTAGACTACAATCCGAAAGAAATGAACTACAATGATAGTATCTACAAATACCTAATCACAGTTCCAATTAAGCACAATTGTCTACCCTACAACACCAATCTCACCTCAACACTTCACTAAATGATAAATTTCTTGTTCTCACATTCACCTCTCTATAATAATGTAGACACAATACCGACACCAAAACCAAGTGAATAACTCACCTATATATACAATTCATCAATCTTCATAATAAGGTCGGCTAAACCCTCAATTCACAAAATTACATTGCAGATATATAGATCAACCATAGGACCAATATAATGATTTATATTACATAGCATGGACCTAATTCAAATTTCCAAACAATCACATCCACTGGAAATCGTGCCAAGATCAACCACAACACGCTCCACCGTCAGAAATACCACATAACATGAAAATCATCACCGATTAATGAAAACCGCCAAAAAATCACACAACGATCAATGTAGATAGCCAAAACAAATAGGACACGACTAGGAAACACTAGCAAGCATGTTAGAATCATCACCAACAGTTGCACCAACACCATTTATCAAATCTTCATCGATCAACATCAGAAAGCTCAGAACACAACCAATCAACAACTGCCACGAAGAAAGATAGCTTGCAGGGCACCAAATCACAAACCATGTGAAATGAAGATACGCAAGATCATCCCAAACAATATCCCAAAACCTCAGCACAAGATCTGATCACACCTGAATATATAAGAGAAAATACCGGATTCTGCAAAGCAGTGATCAGCATAACCAAACTACAAAACCAAATCACAAGATCTTGCCAAACTCATCGAAATAAATTACAGGAATATGTTGACATCAATGACAATAACATATCCTAGCAGCAGCAATGAACAACCATATCGAACAACTCCAACACTAGCCATAGTAATGAATCTTTATAGAAGCATTTGTAATTATATGAAATCTCAAAATACATTTATGTTAACAACAAAATATGACCCCTTGATGTAAGGTATGACTGGTTTTAAAACTTAGATTCAAACTTGTTTTCTTTACTTTATATTGCTGAGCGTAGATAAAGGAGGTTGGTAAAGTCAACTGTAAATTTCTCCATGAATGTCTTTGGATACGTAACATGTGATTGAGACTTTCTTTATGAAATGTGCTAAAACTTATCATTGAAATTTTGTATTTTGTATTTTTTATTGTTTATTAAATTGATAAAGTTGGCAGGTTACAATTGGGAATTTGATTTTTGGTGTTCAAAAATTTAAATCTTACATTTATTATAGTCAAATTATAATAATATATCCTTTCATATAAATTTATTTGAAAAGTTTTGATAGATACTAAATGTTGTAGAATAATGTATATATTTTTTTGTGAAGATTTGTATTTTTTTTAAATAGACAGTTGAAATAATTTAAAAGGATAAAATCTTAATCTTGTATGTTGTGTTATTATGAGGAATATGTATATAAAATAATAGAAAATATGTAATGCAACGCAATTAAGCTAAAGCTTACTTGATAAACACAATATTAGCAAATAAACTTAATCTACAAGTCTTTAACACATTTTTTTTTTTATTCACAAGTTGGTACTAATATCTAAAGTCAAATATGTTAGTGTAAATAGAGTTATTTCAAATCTAGTTAGCATATCATTTTTTTTTTTAGTTGACCTTTTCACACTAGTTAGGTCTCCATTTAAAGGATTTTTTCTTTTTGTCTCACTTTGTATGGTTGACACACATGTATTCACCTATTTAAACACTTAATTCAAGCATACTTGACAAATGCTCACAAAATTGTCATGTGTGCTTACATGTGCTTCAAAATTAGAAAGGTAGCCAATCTTTGAGTTCTACCTTCCTACCTCGTCTACCCTACCTATATATGGAAGACACCCATTATACATTTACACACTCTAATATTTTATGTAGGCATGTTTTTCTACTCATTTTTTTAATGAAAAAAGATATCAAGAATATGAGGGATGATTTTTATTTACAAATTTTAGACACATAAATAATAAAATTATTTGTCTAAAAGAAACTTCCTATAATAGTTTGGTATAATACGAAGGAATTGCATCAAACAAAGTTAAATATCAAAATATTTTCCTATGAAAGAAGCTCTATCATTTTGAAAAGAATTATGGTCATTTAATGATTAAGCACATGAATGAGCTTGAGACCTTATTGAGCTAGTTTAAATATATGGATTTATAGTGGATAAGAAAGATAATCTTCTAATTATCGCATGTTCATATTGATGACTAGGACAAGATTGTGATGTTTTTGATATTAAAAGCAGCCAAAACTAGGGGGCTGACCCTATTACAGGCACAGTAATAGCAGAAAAATGACTATTAGCAGAATTACAGTGTAGACAACATATCAACCTCCTAAAACTTTCCTCTATCCAAAACCTTAAATATACTAGCCATATTAACAGAGTTTATCAGAGTCATAATAAACAGTAAGATATGCCATGTAGGGATAAAGATAAATGAGTCATAGATGAACTAGCAGAGAGTATAACTATAATCTCAACTAAAAAAACTAAGGCCACAGTGGCCATCCAAAAAATCAAAAACCACCAAGCAATAAGCATCCTTATTTCTTTTTGCCATGACTGAGCTTGGGCAGTAGCATCCTAGCCCACTCTTTGGTAATAAATTTGAAGAGGTCTTCATAGTCCTCTTCCTCCTTTTGTTTTCCTTTATGGCTGTTCTCCTGCAAGAGACAAAGGGTGGTTGCAGAGCTATGCATGACCTTGGTGGTTGCAGAGCTATGCATGACCTTCAACGCAAACCTGGTGACCTCCTGGAGCCTTTTTTCAGTGATCTTCACTCTGCTAACAATTTCCTACATTTTCTCATTCAGGGCCTCCACTTTCTTTTCCATTTCGAATAGCTTGTCATTCGCTTCCTCCTTGATACTGCTACCTTTCCTGATATCGGTACTCTGCAAGGAAATAAAATCATTTTCTAGCCTCCTTGGGCTATTTTTGGAATAATGACAAGGCCTTATGCCACCACATGGGACATCCATCCAACAATTGTTGGGCTTTGACTTCAAGTTCAAAATTTAAAAATTTATAATCATCATCAAATTACAAATGGATAAGAAACCAAATAGAGGGAGATTAAACATTATTAGCACTTAACCTTTCCCTCTCAAGGATTTCCTTGGTAACCATTGGCAGCACATGAACATTCCTCTAGCATCGTAAGCCATCTTGTAACATGCCGAAAGAATCCATGGAATCAATGGTAGCATTTCCTTCTTTGTAAATATGGCGGAGGGTGAAACTATCAAGTTTAGCCAAGAGAATTCTAACATCCCTCAATATAACTTCCACCTTCCACCCCACAACACTTCTTCCACTGACAGCCTCCATAATCAATTTAGAATCACCTTTAATTTCAAGTTGTCTGATACCTATAGCGATGGAAAACTTCATTCCCCATAAAAGGGCCATTCCCTTAGCTTGGTTGGCAATATGGTCCCTCAAGCTTCTAGTGTAGACGGTGATAAGTTTTCCCTGATGGTCTCTTATAACACCACCTCCAGCTTGCCAAGTATTGTGAACCTTCCCATCAAAGTTTAATTTGTGTCATGAGGAACTTGGTGCTTCCCATTTGGTCTTTCTCCTATTGAGCTTTTTAGTGTTGTTGAAAATTTTAAACTCTAAGAGGAGTTCCCATTGTTCAGCAAACCTCCAATCAGTCAGGTTAGGGGGATTGGAGGGGGTTTTCCATCTAGTCACCGAGATCTTTTCCATGATCATCTTGAAGAAGCTATTAAAAATATTGTCTGGGGAACTTTCAGCATCTCTGAAGATTCTATTATTTCTTTATTTCCAAACACTCCAATAGATATGAGGAGGGATCAAATTACATAGTTGTTTTACTAGGGGGTGGTGAGAAAGTGGTGACCATCCATCAACAAACTAGTGGATATCCCCTTTGAAAACCCATTAGAGGTCACATTTTTCAAGGATAATGGTCCACAAGTGTCTAACAAAGGGGCAGTGAATAAAAAGATGGTTGATAGTTTCCTCCTTGGATTTATAGAGGATGCACCTATTAGGCAATTGGAAACTCCTCCTCCTTGAGTTATCCTAGGTTAGTGCTTCTCCATGCATGAGAGTCCACCAGAAGTAATTAATATTTGGTATAAGTTGTGGGTTCCAATTTTTCCATAACCTTAATGAATCTTAAAAGTTGTCTATAAGCAAACCTGGCTGATAAATCCCTAGACTAAGTCCCCTTCCAGATGAATTTATCCTCATAAAGAGATAGAGGTATCCTCGCCATGTGTTTGAGGTCTTGAAGGTCCAAAGCTTTAGGCAAGAGGTCAAGCCTATCATTGAAGATCAAAGAGATATTTTTCCATTTTCCTCTTCTCAGCACAATGTAATCAGCAACATAATCACCAAATTGGTCTTTTAGGGTGTTCATCAACTGGCAAAAGTGAGTTTCAGCCAAAGCTTTATCCTCAAGCCATGTATCCTCCCAAAATTTGATCTTTCTTCCATTTCCAAGTTGCCACCTCAGTCTCTCTCTGATTATATGTCTAAGCTTCAATATGTCTTTCCATAATTTAGACCCAGAATGTAAGCCAATATAACTCAAGTTAAAACATAATTATTCTCTTTCCAAATATTTAGCCCTAATAATGTTGCACCAATCATACTCCCCTTTATCCAAGTTCCAACTCACTTTGGCAATTAAGGCTTTGTTCAGGGTTTGAATCTTTCTGATACCTAGACCACCCATAGTCTTAGGCAAATAGACAACATCCCAATTAACAAATAAGAGGCATTTATTTTCTTCCATTCTAGTCTAGAGGAAGGTTCATTGGACTTCTCAAGCTTCTCCCCCATAGAGCCCGAGATTTTGAATAGGGAGAGAAAATAAACAAGGATACCCTGGAGAGAGGCAACAAGAAGTTGGAGCTTCCCCACATTACTAAGGAATTTGCCCTTCCAATCAGAAAGTTTCTTTGTATTCTTTCAAGGATAGTATTCTAGAAGGTCAGAGTCGCCTCTTTGACAGGAAGAGGGAGACCCAGGTCCCAGGTAAGTTAGTAAATTGGAACCCAAGAATATTAAGAATTTTGTCCTGCAAGTCAATAGGGGTATTGAAAAAATAAAAGCTACTTTTATTATAGCTAATGCATTTACCTGAAGCAGAGGTATATTCAGTAAATATATTCTTCTAGTGTTTATCTCCTATCATAGAGGATTTACCAAATAGGAAGGTGTCATCAATGAATTGTTGAACCATAAAGGGGGGGATAGTAGAAGCAGCTTTGATTCCCTGTATTCTCCCATTGACAAAGAGATTTAGAAAATTTATACCCAAAGCCTCAGCAATCATAATAAAAAGATAGGGGGAAAGAGGGTCCCCTTGCCTGATACCTTTCTCATCTTTGAAGGAACCCCATTGACCAAGACAAAAATCTAAACCATAGACACACACTCATGGATCATATCAACAATTTTGGGATTAAAACCAAGTTTTGAGAGAGTTTTATACAAGAAACACCAATTGATTTTATCATAGGATTTTGAGATGTCAAGTTTAAAATCCATACCTGGGGTTCTTCTTTTTTCCATGGAATGAATAATCTCATGAGTGGCAATGGCCACATCCAAAATTTGAGACCTAGGACAAAGCCTTTTTGAGAAGGGCTGATAAACTTGGGAAGTAACGGTTTGATTCTATTCATTAAGACTTTAGAAATGATCTTATAAATAGTATTATAGAGACTGAGAAGACAAAAATCCATCATGCATTTAGGGTCCTAAGAGTTGGGAACAAAATAATGTAGGTGTTGTTCATCTTTTTCAGCAATTTACTAGTATTGAAGAAGTCCTTCACAACTCTAGTGACATCAAACCTTACAATGTCCCAAAATTCCCAGAAAAAAAGCAGGGGGGTAACCATCTGAACCCAAGGTCTTGTAGGTGCCCATAGAAAAGACAGTAGCACGAACCTCCTCCATAGAAATAGGTGATAGGAGCTGACTATTATACTCTTCAACAATGGTTGTAGGTAGTTTACACAAAAGACTATCTTCAAGTGCATCACTTCTTCTCCCATTCTCAGGATATATACAGATGAAGAAGTTAGTAGAATTTTGACCAATTTGGGCCTCGGTCATGATCTCCTTCCCATAGTTATCCCTTAAACTTTTGATCATGTTTCTCCTTTTGTGAATACTAGCTAAGCAATGGAAGAAGGCAGAATTATTGTCTCCCTCCTTCCACCATTGGATTCTAGACCTTTGCTGCCAATAGATCTCTTTCTTAGTTAGATTGTCCTTCCATTTCTTTTTGCAGTTCTCTTCCTCATGAAGGAGGGAGTGGGGAGGATCTCCATAATCCATAATGCTTTGAATTTGCACCAGTCTGGTGCATAGATCCTTCTTTTTCTTGAATATATCTCCAAAAGTTGCTTTATTCCAGTCTTTCACTTCCCAATGGATGAGGTTAAGCTTCTCAGAGATTCTAAACATAGTCATCCCTTAAAATGGGGAGGCCCACCACCTTCTAACTAGTTCTCTAAAATCCAGGTGGGAGGCCCACATAATCTCATATCATAAAGGAGGAGGCCTCGAGTGGGATTTGTCATCCCAGTGGAGGAAGAGAGGGCTATGATCAGAGGCAGTCCTTAGGAAGGTCTTTAGAGACTTGTTGTGACCAATATCCTATTTAGTAGACACTAAAAATCTATCCAGTCTGACTTGGATGAGGTGGTTCCCTTTCCTATTATTAGACTAGGTGAAGGGGATTCCCTGAAGATCTAAATCAAAGAGACTTGTAACAATTATGAGATTGGCCAAATCCCCCATACTATCAGAATAATCCATAAGACCACCACATTTCTCAAAAGCGTAAAGAGGGGTGTTGAAGTCACCAGCCAACATGTAATGAGTATTCTGGTCCTCAAGGATGCAATCGACAATTTCCTCCCAAACCAAATGTCATCCAATCCTAGAATTGGGCGCATATATATTGAACAAGTGCCAACAAAGTTTCCCAAGTTTGAAGTTCACTGGCAGATAGTTATGTGAAAGAACATGGATATCACCTTGAAGCTTGCAGGGGTTCCAAAGGGTAGCAATTCCACTAGATGCCCCCAAAGCCTCAACATACAGAAACGCAACACTTGGCCAAAGTTTGTTGACAGTCATTGAACAGGTTTGATAATACATTTTGACTTCTTGCAACAAACAGATATCGATAATCATATCTAAGATATATTTCTTTATAGAAAATTGCTTTTGGGGGTTGTTGAGTCCCCTTATGTTCCAAGAGATGAACTTCATTTCTTAACTTTGTTATTTCCATCCAGGGTTGTTTGTTGCCCCCTTGCAATCTCCCTCACCATAGCTTTCTGCCTTAGCACTCTGTCAGTCGGTCTTCCAACTTTGTTGTCAGTGCCCACATCTACCTTCTTTGTCCTATTTTTTTTTGTTTTTGCCATTCCTCATTGTCTGTAGAAGATTTACAGGATGGGGAAATCTTCCAATCAGAGGTCATCGAGATCAACCTGGAAAACTCCTTCAAAGTCACAGTATTGCTAGGAGACTGAGGTGGTGATTTGAAAATAACCATGTTTACTTGTTTTAGTCTCCCCGAAGTAGACTTCTCATCATCTAGGCTTTTTGGGGGTTTTGACTACACTTGGGACTAGCTTTACCATTGGGAAGGGGGGTTTGGTGAGTTTCAGCCCTATCCATTGAGAGGGAGGTAGAAGAATTAGGAGATAAATGCAAGATGATAACCGAGGGGATTTCCCCATCTTCAAGAGTTTCAAGTGACCTCATTTTCTTAATAATATCTATAGTAGTTTTGATTATTTTAAGGATCCTATCTATGTGGGGGTAATCCTCAGTGACTTCACAAGGGTCAGTCTATCCTTTAGGGGCAGAGGATGAGGGGGCACTTGGGCTTATAGGATCATCATTAGCAGTATTTTTCTCTTTAATCTTGGGTTCACTAGCAGTCGGGTCTTTGAAGTCAACAATAGTGTGTCCCTACTCAGCATATTTCTGATAATAAAGAGTGGCATTTTCATAGACAAGGGGCTGAGACCATTTTCCTTATTTTGATTTGAGGGACACAAAGTTGGGCAAAGATTTGTTAATAGCAACATTAACACAAAAATACGCATAAACTAGCCTTTATTTAGCCAAAGTGACTGAATCATCAGTGACATAGTTTCCAAAGGAGTTCCCAATCCAGCGGAAAATCTACGCATCCCAAAACTCCAGTGGGAGGCCAGGTAGCCTGACCCAAACTAGGGGCTATACGGTTGAGTTCAGCAGAGGGATCAAACCCATGTTTCCATTTGGAGAGTGTTAAAACATGCTTGCCATAAGCCCAAGAGCTTCAAAGGACAAAGATCAAATCCCCATCAACAGTAAACTTGAAAAGAAAGAGACCCACCGACATAGCGGATATGTCAATGCTCCCCTTTAGCTTCCATCTTGTCGCTGCCCATAGCCTAACCATATCAATAGATGGTCTAAAGGAGAAAAAAATTCCAGCAAGCGCTAGATGCAGAGATGAAGCAATTTAATCCATGATGTTATTAGGTAGGGTGATCTCCATCCCCTCCTCGGCTTGGATGAAATTATCCAACATCGCCTCCAGAGATATTTGTAGGACTGACAAGGGCTCCTTTCCATTTGGATGTAGTCTTTTTTTTGTCTTCTTCCACATCCTTCTGACTAACAGAATTTTTCAGCATGGTAGAAGGAGACTTTTTATCTCCAAATTCATAGTTATTCGACTATAGGGAGGAATAATCCTCCCTAGGAACAACAGTCATGCGGAGGGAGTTTGAATTCAAAAAATCTTGCTGGGCAATCACAGTAGATCTAATTTTAAGTGTTACAAGATTGTGATGTTAACCAATAGCAACATCTTAATTTTAAAGCTTGATGAGGTGGTAGATTTACCTATTTATAAGATGATGAAGTAAAAAATATATATTAAAGGTGACTTATATATAATCTACGTCATCCTAAAGATGTGGGAGAAAGAAGAAAAAGAGTAAGATAGCCAAATCTAAGAGGATTTTTAAGTCTACTCTAAAATAGAAGGTAAAATTTTAAAACTAGGATAAGAATGGCCACATCCAAAGAGACTATCAGGATAAGAATGTTGTTATTATGGATATGTTACATTGGTTATGTCATTGATGTCAACACTTAACCTTCTAGAGATCTTTGGTTATGTTCACCAGCAAGTTCAGTGACTTATGCACAGCCAGCGGTATCTGGTTCACCGATAGGTTATATTGTTCACCGGCACTGAGGATGACTTGTTATCATCTGGAGATCACTTGGTTATGTCAAAGACATGGTTTGGACACTTATTTTTGGAGATCTGGTTATTGGTCTAATCGGGTTGACATATTTGTTGTTACTGGCAAATTGGTCTAGGTTATGGACCGGCAAGCGTTATCTATTTCAGATCAGCATGGCACGTTATGTAGATGGTTTAATCAATTAATATTGTTGTTGAGCTGACATGATGCATCGTATCTTGACTTACTTGTAATAGATTTTATTATATTATTCTTAGTAAGTCGACCTACACATTTGGTCTTAGGTTTTGGCATATATGTAAGATCTCAATTGTGAGATTTAGATATGATATAGGAGAGGAAATGAGATAAAGTGTCATAAGGTTCTGATATTCGGTAAATGTGAATATAAGAAGAGATACTCACGCAGACATCATTTGAAGATTCAAGGAAGGTTTGAAGAAGACAATCAAATATTAACCAGTACTGAATCCAACATTGGAGATGCTACTTTGAGCAGTACATTATCATTGGATTTAATCATCCAATTGTAGTCAGTGTGACTCTCATTTTGTGATTGAGCAGTGAGCTCTAGGTAGCTAGCCTATCTGCATGTGCAGACCCCATTTGTATACACATATTATCTGTAGTAGTATCATTTGATTTTGGATAAGGTTTCCCACCGTGGATTTTCCCCTTACATGGTTTCCACGTACAAATCTATGTGTTATGTGTTGTGGATATTGTTTCTCTTTCTATTTCTTGCATTAAGTTTCATCGGTACTGTTATTAACTGTTAATCTATTTACTGACATTAAGTTTGGTTTACTGGTATTAAGTATCAAGTTGGGTTAAAGTATATTTGGGTTGAAATTAATAGACAACTAATTCACCCCCACCCCTCTCAGTTGCCTCCAGGTCCTAACAATTGGTATCAGAGCCTAGTCCTCTTTTTGCAGAAGTTTAACAACTTGAGGAGATTCTATGGCAACTAACTATTTCAGGAAGGACAGTCTTAAACTTGATGGAACCAACTATGGTATATGGAAGATCAGAATGGAGACTCATATGAATTGCATTGGAAAAGACATATGGGATGTTACACAGAATGGTTATGTTGGTCCTACACCAAATCAACCTAATCCACCTACATTGGGTAAGGATCAAGAGAATGATTGCAAAGCAAGAGAAGCACTTTTGAGCGCTTTGTCAGATCAACAAATCATGGGATTATCAGACTGATCTACTACTAAAGCTATTTGGGATAAATTGGAGACATTGAATGAAGGTGATTCCTCTGTCAAAATTGCAAAACTGGAATGCTTCCGGGTCAAGTATGAAAATTTAAAAATGGAAGAATATGAAAGAATTTTTGCTTTTATGGAAAGAGTTAATGAAATTGTTTTGGGAATACATGTTGTGGAGGTTCCTTAAGTGAAGATGAAATTGTTTCTAAAGTTTTAAGAGCATTTCCACCAGCATACAAAATGAAAGTAACTGCTATTAATGAGTTAAGAAATATGCCTAATACATCAGTGTCTAGAGATACCTTGGTTGGAAAACTTTCGGCATTTGAGCTTGAGGAATTTGGTCTTGTTGCTACAATTAAGATAGATTTAGCTTTCAAAGCATCATCATCTGTAGCATCTTCATCATCAGCTGATAAATCTTATTGGAAAGCACTTTATGCAAGAGAACTTGAAGACATCCGGAGGGAAAATGAAGAACTTGAAGAGCTTGAAGTACTATTTGCAAGGAAAATGCCTAAAGGTCCGATTGGAAGTAAGTATGAAGGTAAAGCACCTTTTAAATGTTTTAACTATAATAAAAATTCTAGATGTCTGGATAGACATGGAAGATTAAGAGAAGAAGCAAAAAGAACATATAAGCCTAACCCTGAATATGACAGATATCGATTCAAGAAAAATAGAGACAAATCTTGTTACTATGCTGATGAAGGAGTTACTGATGATTCTGATGAAGAACCAGGAGACAATGGATGGGCTTTTGTTGCAATAACAGAAGATCAACTGACACCTACTGTTCCACCGGTAGAGCAGGCCCTGGCAGCTAAAATTGAAGAAAAGGATGAGTGGATTATAGATTCTGGATGTTCACATCATATGACTGGTGATAAAAGTAAATTCTTATCTTTTCAGGATTACAATGGAGGTCTAGTAATATTTGGAGATGACAAAGCTTGTTTGATCAAAGGAAAAGGCACTATATCTTTTGATGGTAAGCACAATACTGACAATGTTTATTATGTTGAAGGTTTGAAGCACAATCTTTTGAGTGTTGGTCAATTAGTTGAAAAACAATTTCAGTTACAATTCAAAAATGGTAAATGCAAAATCATGAATAGAACTGGTTTGGAAATTTCAACCGGTAATCAAACTAGAGGTCATATCTTTCATTTGAATAACATTGAAAAGACATGCTTGATTGCACACATTGATGAAAGTTGGTTATGGCACAAAATACTCTGTCATGTAAATTTTGATTGCATTGTGAAGATTAGCTCATCTAAGGCAGTAAGGGATTTACCTAGGATTGTAAAACCTCATAATCTGGTATGTAAGGAATGTCAAATGGGAAAGCAAGTTAGAACAACTTTTAAGAGTATTTCTAAGAAAACCAATGATGTTCATGATTTAATTCATACTGAATTATATGGTTTGGCAAGAGCAAGAAGTATACAGGGAGATAGATACTTTATGGTAATCATTGATGATTATTCTAGAATGTGTTGGGTTACTTTTCTCAGGGAGAAATCAGAAGCTTTTGGGAAATTCAAATTATTCAAAGCACTTGTAGAGAATGAAATCGGCAAGAAAATAAAATGTTTAAGATCAGATCAAGGAGGTGAATTTACATCTAAGGAATTCAATACATTTTGTGAAGTGAATGGAATCAGAAGACAACTATCAGCACGCCTGACACCTCAGCAAAATGGAGTTGTGGAAAGGAAGAATAGAACTATTCTAGATGCAACTAGAAGCATGATATCAGAAGCAAATCTACCTCATGTGTATTGGAGAGAAGTGGTGAATACAACGGTTTACACTTTCAACAGAGTTCACATCAAAGGTGAAACCGGTAAGACACCCTATGAACTATGGTTTGGTAATATTCCTACTCTTAAGTACTTCAAAATATTTAGAAGAAAATGTTACATTAGGAGAGATGATTATATTGGTAAATTTGATCCTAGAAGTGATGAAGGAATATTTCTTGGGTATTCATCTAAAAGCAAAGCATATAGATGTTTTCATAAGAGATTGTAGAAAATCATTGAGAGTGCAAATGTGAAGATTGATGAGCATTTTAGAAGAAATTCAAGGTCTATGGATTTTGAACTGGCAGTTGAGATAATCACAAATGAACCTATACTGAGTGCACCGGTACAGAATGTTTATCTAGTCACACCGGCATCATCAGAGAATTCCACAGTGACTGAAGAACAGCAGCAAGTGAACACACCCAAGTATGTAAGATTGAATCACTCTGAAAGTCAGATAATAGGGAATAAGTATCAAGGAGTTATGACAAGAGGAAGACTGGCAAATGAAGAGGTATATTTAATTTCTCAAATTGAACCAGCATCTTTCATTAAGGCATGTGAAGTTAAACATTAGATTAAGGCTATGGAAGATGAATTGGAACAAATTGAAAAGAACAATACATGGACATTGGTTCCTCGGCCTAAAAATAAAAATGTAATTGGAACTAAATGGGTATTCAGAAATAAACTTAATGAAGATGGAAAAGTAATTAGAAACAAAGAAAGACTAGTGTGTAAGGGATATTCGCAAAAAGAGGGAATTGATTACAATGAAACCTTTGCACCGGTAGCTAGAATTGAGGCAGTCAAATTATTTCTTGCATTTGTAGCACACAAAAAACTATAAAGTATATCAAATGGATGTTAAATGTGCATTTCTGAATGGTGATCTTGAAGAGGAAGTTTATATTGAACAACTTGATGGAATTTCATTGACAAATGATAAAGATATGGTTTGTAGGGTAAGCAAAGCTTTATAAGGATTGAAGCAAGCTCCTAGAGCTTGGTATGCTAGATTGGACAAATATCTTATGAAACTTGGTTACACTAAAGGTAATGCTGACAGCAACTTATATTTCAAAGTGACTAATGAAGACATTTTGGTTATTGAAGTTTTTGCTGATGACAACATTTTTGGAGGAGAAGATGGATTGTGTAAAGACTTTTCTATCAAGATGCAGGAAGAATTTGAAATGTCTATGATTGGGGAGATAAAATTATTTTTTAGGATTGCAAATTTCTCAAACTGATAAAGGTATATTCTTATGTCAATTAAAGTATTTGAAGGAATTACTGAAGAAATTTGGTATGGAAAACTCTAAACTGGTAAGTACTCCTATGGCTACAACTGATAAAATATCATTGAAAGATGATTCAGATCCTGTTAATCTGACAAGATACAAATCTATGATTGGAGGTTTATTGTATTCGACACAAACAAGACCTGATATAATGAATGCAGTGTGTATTGTTTCAAGATTTCAGAGTAATCCTAGAGAAAATCATGAATCAGCGGTAAAAAGGATTTTCTGGTATTTACAAGGCACAACAAATCTTGGTTTATGGTATCCTAAAGATAAAAATTTTGATTTATGTGCATACACCAATGCTAATTTGGTAGGAGATGTAGATGATAGAAAGAGCACCACTGGCGGGGCATTCTTTCTTGGTAGCAGATTGATTTCATGGTTGAGCAAGAAACAGAGTTGTACATCATTATCAATAGCAGAATCAGAATATGTTGCAGCAGCAACCAATTGTACTTGGGTATTATGGATTAAACAAATGTTGAAGGACATAAAGGTAAAATGCAAAGAACCTATAATCATCTATTGTGATAATTCAGCAGCAATTTTTATATCTAAGAATCTGGTATTTCACTCTAAAACTAAACATGTTTCTATCAAATACAATTTTCTGAAAGAGAATGTAGAAGCAAAAGAAGTAAGATTGGTTTATATGAATACTAAAGAGCAGATTGCAGACATCTTTACTAATCCTTTGCCTAAGGAAATTTTTGAATATCTCAGAGAACATCTTGGGGTCATACCCTCACCGGTAGAGACTTAGACAGTTGATGCTTGGCATCAAACCGGCGGAATTTATAGAGAAACCTTTTTCCCTCTTTGATGGAGGAGAGCTACTTCTCAGGTGGAGTAGTTGGATATGTTGGTATTTGTAATTGATTCTATTAACTGGTTGTATTTGGTATTTGTTTTTTCTTTGGCATTTGATGTCAAAGGGGGAGAGATATCTATGGAAAAACACATTATCCTTTGGGGAGAGATTATTCATTGGGGGAGTGATTATACAAATGTAGAGATGATTTGTATTTTTTATTTCTGGTATTGATCTATCCTGGAGATTGTTGGTTTTTGGTTTATTGGCGTTTTTGCTTTGGCACTTAGATGGTTTACACATTATCCTTTGGGGAGAGATTATTCAGAGGAGTGATTATACAAATGCAGAGATGATTTGTATTTTTGATTTCTGGTATTGATCTATTTTGGAGATGGTTGGTTTTTGGTTTATTGGCATTTCTACTTTGGCACTTAGATGGTTTTTCCATCTTGTGTTGCCATCAATGCCAAAGGGGAAGATTGTTGGTATTATGGATATGTTGCATTGGTTTTGTCATTTATGTCAACACTTATCAACACTTATCCTTTTGGAGATCTTTGGTTATGTTCACCAGCAAGTTCAGTGACTTATGCATAGTCACCGGTATCTGGTTCACCGACAGGTTATATTATTCACCAGCACTGAGGATGACTTGTTATCATATGGAGATCACTTGGTTATGTCGAAGACATGGTTTGGAGACTTGGTTTTGGAGATTTGGTTATTGGTCTAATCGGGTTGACATATTTGTTGTTACTGGCAAATTGGTCTAGGTTATGGACCAGCAAGCGTTATCTATTCCAGATCAGCATGACA
Source organism: Cryptomeria japonica (assembly GCF_030272615.1). Taxonomy (NCBI): domain Eukaryota; kingdom Viridiplantae; phylum Streptophyta; class Pinopsida; order Cupressales; family Cupressaceae; genus Cryptomeria; species Cryptomeria japonica. The sequence goes on along the minus strand of NC_081409.1, from coordinate 193,144,276 downwards.
TGTTATGGAGATAGTTTAATCAATTAATATTGTTGTTGAGCCGACATGATGCATTGCATCTTGACTTACTTGTAATAGATTTTATTATATTATTCTTAGTAAGCCAACCTACACATTTGGTCATAGGTTTTGGTATATATGTAAGATCTCAATTGTGAGATTTAGATATGATATAGGAGAGGAAATGAGATAAGGTATTATAAGGTTGTGATATTCGGTAAATGCAAATATAAGCAGAGCTACTCACGCAGACATCATTTGAAGATTCAAGGAAGGTTTGAAGAAGACAGTCAGAGCTTAACTAATACTGAATCCAACATTGGAGATGCTACTTTGAGCAATATATTATCATTGGATTTAATCATCCAATTGTAGTCAGTGTGACTCTCATTTTGTGATTGAGCAGTGATCTCTAGGCAATTGGCCTATCTACATGTGCAAACCCCATTTGTATACACATACTATCTATAGTAGTATCATTTGATTGTGGGTAAGGTTTCCCATCGTGGTTTTTCCCCTTACAGGGTTTCCACGTACAAATCTTTGTGTTATGTGTTGTGGATATTGTTTCTCTCTCTATTTCATGCATTAAGTTTCACTGATACTATTATTAACTATTAATATGTTTATCGGCATTAAGTTTGGTTTACCGATATTAAGTATCAAGTTTGGTTAAAGTATATTTGGGTTGAAATTAATAGACAACTAATTCACCACCCCCCCCCCCCCTCTCAGTTGCCTTCAGGTGCTAACAAAGAAAGCAAGGAAGGAATTAAATGACAATTAATAGTGTAAGACCTTCATCTATGATTACAGTGTTCTAAAGATTTTATTCCTTTAGGGTTCATCATTTTGTATAATACTATTGAATAATTTACACTATCTATTGGTATTTTCAAGATCTAGAATAAGATGGATTTCTATGATCAAAATTTATTATTGAATAGCACTAACAATGAAAGAAAAATCTTCTCTCCTACACTTTGATCTTTATAAGGCTCAAGAGGGTAATCCTATAAAGATCAAGAATATATATTCTAAGTCAATCAAATTCACTAAAAATAATTAATATCCAATAAAAAATGAATTAACTTTTATTGATTATTCTATAACTGTCTAGTAATGACAAAGGATGCAGATTCGGGTGCTCATGGAGTGTCTAATAAGCCATGCTAAGGGTTTTTGAACCCTAATGTCGTTCTTTTGCCCTTGTGCAATCCATGTTTAGTGGTTTGAGGGTTTTTGCATTGTCATTGTGGCCCCTATATTTTGTTTTCCTTATGAGGATTTTTCTTCACTAGAGGTGGGTCTCTAGGCCATTGCTTTTTCTTCCCCTTCAATAGTTGTATTGCTTCTTGCTACTATGTGATGGATTGTTGTGGCTTTTGTGGGTCATTTTGGGGGTTTCTCTCTTGGTGGCTTTCCTTGTGTTGTATTGGTTGCAGTTCATCAACATAGTTGGTTCTCTCTTTGCAATTTCTTGGACGCATGGTTTCAACTTAAGGTCTCCTTTCTAGTTGGAGGTTGGATTGGAAAGGGAAATTGTTGGTGCATCCTATTTTGGGTAGTTTACACTCCCTTTTTTTTGGCCCCTATCTCTTTGTTTTTAGTTTGTAGTTCTTCTTCTATGAGCTTTGGATCCTCATGGTGGCTAATCATAGTTGTTCCCTATATTTAAAGGATGTTTTTGCCAATGATCTAGATAACCTTTTTTCAGTTTGGGTAGCTCTCTTTGGTTTTGGTTTTTATCTTGGAAGGGTTGTAGTGTGTTTTTTGGCTCTACTTATAGGATTGGGTTTGTTGCTTTGGTGATTGTAGCCGGATGGTTTCTTTTTATTGTGTGTTGAGTGGGGAGGAGAATGGTATATTTGGATCTTTAACAAATTTGTTCTCTTCCCTTTATTAGCTCCTAGCTTTATTTTATTTGTCCTTGTTATGGTCAACCTTGGGATTTTTATGTTTGGATTTAGGTGCCTTTCTCTTCTTATACCAACCTCTTTGGTTTTTCTCATTGGTGGAGCTTCCTTGGCCATTCTTAGTACTGAATTTTTTTACTCTTCTTCTTAGTTTGGACCTTTTTCCATGATAATTTTCATTGGTTGGCTACTTGTTGCTATGGTGTTGGGTGGGGAAGAGAATGATTTATTTAGTATTAGTAGATGGATCTTTCTTGATCTTGTTCTCTTTCCTTTCTTCGCTCCTAGTTTGGGTTCTTCCTCCCTCGCTACTGTTGTTGTGGTGTGATCTACTTCTAAGGTTCGAATTGTTTCATGTTCCTTTTTTTATTTAGTTGGATGGATGCTGGTTAATTTGGTATTAGGTGAGGAAGGGTTTGTGGTTTTTTGTGTTTGCAAGAGGAGATTTGATGAACCTACTCCCTTTCCTTTCTCAACACCAAACATGGGTTATTTGTCATGGTTGTGGCTTTCCTTGGTTTTTTCATGTTTGGTGTAGCTTCGTTCTCTCTGATAGCTATTTGTTTTGGGTTATGGGTTTCCCTTTCTAGTTTGGTGAAGACTTCTATTCTTGTAGGTATTTGAGAAGGCTCAATGTTTTCAATATTTTTATTATAAGCTGAGAACCTATTTTGCTATTACTTTTTCTTATCTTCTTATTTCTCCTATTGAGGTGGAGAGCTCTCCTACAGAGGTAGATACTTTTCAGGAGGGGATGGTTGAGGGTTCATTTTTTATTAAATTATTTTCTTTTCTCACCTTTCATATAGAAGTGGTGGCTTCTCCTATCAAGGTGGACATGGTTTGGATAGGAATGTTTGATTGCTACTACAAGGGGGTTGTTCCTGCCCCTTCTCTATATTTTCACTACAATAGGGTTAGTCCCATCATTATCTTAGATCTTTTTATTTTTCTTGTATAGAGGTGGAGTTCAAGGAAGAAGTTGTTTGATTTTTGCTATATTCTAAAGGTTATGGGAACCCTATAAAATCCATTAATTATATTTTTCATGAGTTGATTTGTGTGTTGTCTTCGACCTTTGGTTGTAACAATAAGGATTTTCATGTTTAGTTGCTTCTAATTTGTTTCTACAAAGTTTCAGCTTCCTTCAAAACTTATTTTACCCTTAATCAAAAACTATCTAGGAACGAACGACTTTGAGATGCATAGTTTGATTCAATTTTTTTACTAACTCGCAATATGTTAGCTCACAACTAATTTTTTAGGATATGTTGAAAACACAAAAAATAAAGCATTCACAAATAAATTTGTAGAAGGATTTTAAATAATACAAATCAACCCTTTAGATAATTATACAAATTAGGAATGATTAAATAGAATAAATTACAGTATAAGGGATTTATCACTTTAAATTATGAAACTATTAACTACAGAAAATTATATACAAGTGATTTACATCATGTGCAATAGAATAGAAAACTACTTGCTTAAAGTACTCAATTATAGCATCTATAATTTTAGCAATATTTAATTTAGTTGACCTTTCCTTTTAAGGATTAATAACTTAAACTCCCTATAACCTATGCAATACAAATAATTATTTATCCATTTTTTGACTCAAATTATAATGTATTGTGCCAAAATATTTTACAAACATTTCATGAATGCAAATTAATCAATGTCAATAGAAAAAATAGAAATTTAATAAATATAAATCATAAAATATCTGAAGAAAATTAAAATAGCATGGGATACAATTAGATAAAATAGATGAAACTTCATCTTACATTATTTCTATGAAGAAACTATATAGAAACTATTATAGTGATTTAAATATAAATTGATCTAGTTTCTACTAACCTAAATCACTAAATGAATTATATTTTGCATTAGTAGTGTTATACAAATTTTAATAATCTTTTCTAAGTAGAAAGTAACATCTACTTATACCTAAGTAAATTTCTTGTCTCATATTGATGATTGCCACTTTCCATTTAGATCAATAAATTATTTATAATCAAAGTGATGCAAGGATCTCTTGAAAGATAGAGGAATGATTGATGTTAAAATTGCTTTAAAAAAACCATGACTACAAATGAAGATAATACTCCTCTTAATATGGAATGAAGCTAATATGAAAGAAGATAATTATTCTCACATTATCTTGAAGGTAGAAGCTACTTATTGGGATGACAATAATTCCATCCAAACATGATATTTATTGATCTATAGAGAAGACATTCTCATCTATAGACTCCTTTCATAAGATCAAACAATAAACCAAAATATTTGAGAGAAAAACAACTTTAAGTTGTATGGACATATAAAGTGGCCGTGAAGTTTTTTCAATAATGTTGTTATGCCTAATATGAAATCAAATATGAAATCTATTTCTTGAGACCTTCAACTTATGTTGGATAACCAAGAATTTTCCTTCTTCATACTTCCTAGGTTTCTATTCATTATTAAAAAAAAATATCCAAATACTCTAAACTCTATCAAGAGAATGTCAAGGTAAAATACTCTAAACTTCATCAAGAGAATGTCAAGGTAAAATGCTTTCTAGGTTTCTCCTTGAAATAATTTTATTTTCAAAATTAGACACATTATATTAAGTTAGATTTAATTGCAATACATCAAGATAATGTCAAGGTAAAATACTCATACAATGTAGAATTCTTATTTTCATTGTTATATTCTAATTGTCACATGAATCAACTTATAATAGCTATTTATAATGAATTTTATCCTACGCATTGTTGTATTTTAAGACAAATAAATACTTTGTACACATTTTATCTTCTACAGTTTTCAAATATAATCATATAAATTTTATTTTGATTATTATATTTAAGAAATACTTCTCATTCACACAGCTTGAAGCTCTCAATGAATAAAGATTTCAAAATCCCTTCAATATTTGTTTTTATACTAGTGCACCCACTTTCAATTCCTTGTGAAGGGACCAAGTAAAATTAGTAATGGTAAAGGATATTTTTGCTAGAACACTTGATCTTGCTTCTTTACCTACTCTAGCCTCTACTCTATTTTTCCTACATTGAGGTCTTACCTATGAGTTCCCATGTGAGTTACTTCTTTCCTTAGATCATATGTAGTTTTCCATTGGTGATAAAAATAAAAAATATAGCTTTTATATTATTCAATCCTATTAGCATTCTAGTAAAGAATATTACTTTAGTTCTCCTTCACCATTCCACATCTCTTCAAATTTTGTCTAAGGCTGTCAGCTCTAGTAGAAGTTATTGAGTTGAGTTTTCTATGCTTTTTTTTGCATTTATAAATAATTTTCTAACAATTATAGCTATTATTTTTATCTATTACTGATGTAAACTCATCTATATATACATTTATATAGATCTTTTTATAACAATTATGTTGGGAATTAAGGTGTCTCAACCTTAGGAATTCTAGCTTATGTATTTATTATTGTTTCATATTTTTTCATGGTTATTTGGCAGTCATGTAATTAAATAATTGTGCACCAACATAAGGGGGGTGGATTTTATTAGCTGGCACTTTTGCCACATGTTGGTGCCTTAAAAATCAAGATTTTAGTTTTCAAAAGATGTCCATCAAGTGGTATAACATGTAAGGCCTATTTTTAGGGATGTTATGACAGATTCTATGAAAACTATAAGGGATAAAAGTGGGGCGAATCATTTTGGACATGAGAATCGGTTATTATGACATGCGTAAAAGAATACCTACATTTATTATTAATAGTCTATGATGCATGTAAGAGTATCCCATATATTTGGAGGATTCTTATGACAACTTGTAAGGTGTAATGTCATGTAAGAGGCCATGTTTGACATGTAGGGGTTGTATAAAATTTTACTATGGTTTTTTAGAACCTTGTTTTGGCCTATGTTAATGTTTTATGGTGGTAAATTGAGCCCCAAAGGGTCTATATATTGAGGAGTTGAGTTGGAAAATAAGTTGTTTTACAAGTACATAGATGTTGAATTGAAGCAAGACTGAGGAAATATTTTTGTATTGTAATCTCTTTGGAGAGTAATACCTATTTGCCCTCTTTTCTTGGTGGAATTTTTTCCCAAAATGGTTTCTACAACTAATCAAAGTGTTATGTGTATAGTTTTATATGGTGTTATCTTGTTTTTGTTATAGTTGTGTTTATTTCTATTAAATATACACTGATAGATCTTATTTATAGTTTGATTTGAAGCTTCTATTGTTGTTGTCAATGTCTTATTTTCTAACAACTTATAGTTTCTCTTTTTCTTTTCCACTTTTGATTAAGAAAACAAATAGTAATGTTCTTTGATTTATTCATGTTGGTTTCATATCTAGGATCCAACATACATTTTTCTTATCGTTACTAAAACTTTTTTGTTTTTGTTTCTAGTGATTTGACTTTGTTGAATTAATGGCTTTAAATTATAAATTAATTTAAAATATTTGATGCTTATATCAAGATATTCAAATGGACTAAAATGTTGAAATATTCTTTGTTGAAGTAATTAGGACAATTATCTAATAATTTTATTAATTAGGTCTTTTGATTACTTTTTTCACTTAAGCTAAAATTAGGTACTTTTAAGCTTTTATTTAATTAGGCTAATATTAGCCTCACTTTAGTTCAAGTTGTAGTTGAGATTTATTTAGATTCCCATGCATTTTGTTTGGTTCTTATAAATTTAGTTTAGGGCATTTTTGTGCTCTCTATATAAGAACAACATTATGCATTATAATTTTATCATGTAATCTTTGCTTTTGAGAAATATGGCATATTTTTCTTGTTGCTATCATTTATAGAAGGTGTTCTATTTTGTTGTTTGATCTTCTAGGACCGTGTTACAAAATTCAACATGGTATCAAAGCATGAGATCAACAAACCTCTTCTCAAACTTTGCGGCTTTCTTTTCTCAAAAGAATTATAGGGTCTCCAAGTTTGTCTTCTTGTGTGGATTTGGAAGTGGACAATCAAACTATGCGTTAGAATCTTTTTTAAAATTTTCCATATTCAAAATCATTCTATTTTCAAAAAGTTTTTAGTTTTGGAAAATTTATATTTTCATAAAGTGTTTATTTTTAGAAACTTTCTATTTTTAGAGTTTCCACTTTTAGTACTTTTAGAAACCCTTCAAGGCTTCTAAGCCCTAAGTGGCATGTAGTTGGTTTTTTTGATGTAAATTAGTCATACGGAGTTAAAATCATGCAAACAAAACATCATCAAAAATCTTGTTTTGCCACTAAACTAGATTTGCTACTTATTTTGTTATATTTTATTTCAATTTTCCATACTAGGCCTCCAAATTTAGCATTCAGATTTATGCTTTTGGAACCATATCTTAGACATACAGACTCTACTTTTCAAAAAAAAGAATTATTGGAAAGATCATTTAGTGTTCTATTTAGATCTACTACTATTTTTTCTATTTATTTCCCCAAGAATATTTTATTCATTTTTTTATGTTTTCACTATTTGATCAATTTCTTAGATGCATTGACACTTGGAATGGATCTTTTTGTTGGAGAGTGTTGGGGTCTATTTATTTCATTTGAGGAGGTATCATGGGTTTTGTCTATTTGTGTCTTTTTGTCAACTTGGTAAAGAGAAATTATGAGTCTTGGTAACATGGCATCTGAAAACATCTTAGGTGGATAGATATGTTTCCTTATTTGTATGGACTCATACCTAAACCAAACACTCTAGGACATAAATTAACTTGAGTAATACCATAGACCACATTGTAGGATTGATTTGTTCTAGTCTTGATCATGACACTATGTGTACTATATTAGACCTTGAGTGTCCATGTACACTTTGGAATCAACTTTGGGAGATGCATGGAGACCCTCATATCTCTCCATTCCTAGAAGATCTCGTAGTAAATTTCCTTCTACCCCTTGCACATGTAGATCTCATAACCTTTGATGATGATTCTTTAGAGGAGCTTGAATATATCAGAGGTCTTGCATGTTTTGATGGATCAAAGTTCTATCTTTGTGCTCCTACTCTTTATTGAGTTGACATCTCAATCATCTTCATCTTCTATTGTTCCTAATAAAATTGGCATTGCCTCATGCATAGCCTCCATTGATTTTGTGGAGTAGAATATTTTCTTCTAGACATAGCTCCTTGGGATTTGTATCTTATAGACATATCATGTCCTTGTTTGTAAAGTCTCATATTACAAATTTTGAGGATTATTTTGAGGCCATTCATCTCCTCTTTTTTTATAGCCACATTAGTGTTATTGGCTTATCTTCATCACCCATGGGGCTTGTCTTCATTAGTTTTTGTAGAGTTTTAGTTTTTCACCTCCTACATTAATTGAAAATGTTCCTAATCGTCATCTATCATGGACATAGAAGCATTATATAGAAATTTTCAGAGGCACACACAATTTGGATTCTTACATATTCATGTTTATGGGAGTGGGTTTTCATATCTCCAATGGATTTTTTTCTTCCTAAGGGGAGAAATTTTGTGTGTAGACAATTGATAATGTTCTATCTTCAAGCATTTATTATTAGCACAAGAGCTACTTCTTCATTGGAAGGATTCCTATCCTCACTTTCTCTTTCTTATGGCTGAAATTCATTGTACTATTGTGACAAAAGAAGTTCTTGGGGGGTCACATTGAGTCCTCCTTCTTTCCTTCTTTCTCTAGTACATTTATTTTATTTTCTCTCTTTTGGAGAGGATTTTTCTACCATGGTTGTTTTCTCATTTTCTTTATTTGTGATGGTTATATTGCTTTGCATTGATATTTACATGAGTACCTAATCAAGCCTTTGTTGTTGGAACTCATTCATGTAGATGTTATTATTAGCTCTTTAGCTTATCCCTAGGTTAATCTTAATGTGTGGTGTTGGAGTAATAAGGACAATTATCTAATCATTTAATTAATTACATCTTTTAATTACTTTATTCACTTAAGCTAAACTTGGGTACTTTTTTTTCTTTTATTTAATTAAGCTAATATTAGGCTTATTTTTGTTCAAGTTGTAGTTGAGCTTTATTTAGCTCCTCGTACTTTTTCTTTAGTTTACCTATATTTAATTAGATCATCCTTGTTCTCTATATAAGCACATCATTATGAATTGTAATTTCATCTTGTAATCTTTATTTTCAAGAAATATGGTATATTTTTCTTCCTACTATCGTTTGCAAAAGATGTTCTACTTTATTTTTTGATCTTGTTGGCTTGTTTGCAATCTTTTGCATTACAAAATTCAGCATTCTCTCTGGAAACATAAATCCTTTTAGTCTACTGGCATCCAATATTTTTAGAATTTTCAATCCTACTAAATGTTGTTCAAAGCTTCTAGTTCAACAATAATACCTTCACTTTTTCTTATGAAAGTCAAACCAATTGAAACCGCATTTTCTCCTAAGTATATGAAACGGGTCTTCTCCTAGGAGAATAGCAAAATCATTAGCGCTATCATCAGTGTAGTTGGAGAGGACATAATTTATCCAAAGGCGCCCAGAAATATTTGCCATGCTCAGGTAGTTTTCATATTTCTATCTAATGCGTTTGATATCTTGTAAAATTATGGCTCTATGGTGCTTCTTGCGTCCCAATTTATCAAACATGACTTTTTCCCTCTGATAGCCTCGAAAGGGCAGTAAATAAGTATGATCTTTTCAATGGAAAAGGTTGGGTGGGTGGTATTTTCCCCAGGAAGTTCTTCAAAAAGAAACCCCACTATGTGAAAATCTATAATGCCGTGAAAATTAGTTTGGGCTCCAACAATTGCAAACCATTTGAGGGGGAGTTGAGTGTTTTTTTCTATAATGGCCTCCTCTGGTGATGTTTCCCTCTTCTCAAACTTGTTCTATGCCCTTTATCATCTCACTCGACACCACCCTTTGGCTCCCAAACCATCTATTATCCACTCAAAAAGCTGTCCGTTTAGGGGTCTAAAGGATTTGTTTTTTGGTTTTAGAGTTTGTGAACCATAGGCCCTATAGGATGTTGGTCTTAGTCCCTAGAGGTGGCTCCCATGCACACAGGGAAGTCCATTCCAAAGAATGACTTGGAAGGGGGGCGAAAGCTCTTGATGTGAGTTTTCAAGGGGAAGAATCTCAAGCTCATAAAGGCGATGGGCTCGGCTTTGGTAGGTCTCAGTCTCAGAGGGCTCCAATGGATGCTAAAGATTAGGGGGAAAATAACCCCTACTTTAATGTCATGTTGTGTCTCGCTTGCCTTTTTTATTTTGTGGTTTAATTTAGATTTTGGCTCTTGGCTCTGCCTCTCATAATCTGCTGGTGAAGTTCACTTGAGTTATGCTTTCAAGCTTTTCTCTCAGGTCTTTTTGTTTAGATGTATATGCAAATTGAGCACTGATCTCTTCTTTAAATTGAGCCTTGCTCTTTGTCTTCATAGATTTAGTTTTAATATGGTGCTCTTGTGGGTCTTAGGTGTGTAAATGCAATGCTCACCTCTTCTCGACCTAGGTGTTTTTCTCCTTGTCACAAATGGAGCTAGGCTCTCTATTTTTTCTATTTTTTTTTTTTTTTTTCATATTTCCAATTTCCTTATGTTTTTATTATTACTATAATACTTATGCATTTGTGCTTTACCTTAAAAAATATATATATATTATGGAGTGAATTGGTATCTTCACATGTGCTAATTATTGACTAGCTATCCCTTCAAAATATTCAATATTTTTTTATATCTCTCATGAAAAATCCCATAGGCATCCACTTATATTGATCATTTAAAGCTCAAGGTCAAAAAAAATCCTATTAAATACATTAATGGCATATTCATGTTCTTCTAGAATAACTCATAAACCATTCTTATTACATTTTAACACATAGCCTTTGATATGTTTTTTACAAAAAAAAATAGTACTTTTAGCATTATCCTTTTGTTTCCATGCTAGGCCTTTAAAATTATTTATTTATTTTATTATATTATTATAGTATGGTGTCCTAGGAAGGGGGGAAATTTCTTTCCTTTATAATACCTATATTATTTCAATATATTTACCATTATATCTTCATTAGTCTTGGATTAGTCTCTTCAACTACCAAATGATTGAATTCAATGCTAGGAGCATTGAGGCAAAAAAAATGCATTTCAAGGATATAAAACCCCTTTTAGTGTAGGTCAATGCAATTTTGTCAAAATTTTCGAAAAAAATATTAAGCACTAAGAACTTAGTATTGTTAAGTGCAACACTTGGGCTTAAAGTCTCACAATGTAGAAGCTTCCCATACTAATGTCTTAGACCACTAGCAATAAATAAGCTACCATGATTGTATTGAAGCATCAATCATAGAACTAGACCTCGAGTAGTTAGTAAACAACTAGCCCAAGCTCCCTCTAACTCGTTTTGCTCACTCTCTTCAAAAACTTCATAATATTTTGATATGTTCTTTAATATCCCATCTTTCGTTACTTCATCAATAATTTCAGCACAGGTCATTGTTGTCTTACCAGATCCAGTATCATCACCCTTCTGCTTCTTGCTTATTGTTGCTGGAGTGACTAGTTTCCTCTTCTGCATAGGATTCCTTCCCGGTGGTGGAGGTGCAGTAGGCTAAGCTACCTTTCTGACAAGTCTCCTCCTTGGTTCTATCTTTTACTGCTCTACTGGTGGTTTTACCACGTCCTTCCTTTGCACCCTTCTAAAAACTAGAGGCTCCTTATCCTCAGGATCAAAGTCATAATTGATAGGGGAAATGTGAACTTGTGGCTTCTTCACTTCTTCAATACAAACCTCTGTCGATTTGACTACCTGTTTAGATTGGGAACCTAGCTAACTATCTATCTTGTGCAGCACATATTGTACATATGCAGACATTTTCTCAATTTTCTTCTCTCTTCTTTTCCTATTGAAACCTGTTTTCACTTCAAGAGCCTTTTCTCCTATTGTACCAAAGTGTCATGTCTTATCATCTAAAGGGGCATCTAACAACATCTTTGCATTAAGCTAAAAAATACTATCATCTACCTTATATCCAAACTCGGTTATCCAAATTTGTCTGCGTTCAACTGCTTCCATGAGTGTTTCATCAGTTTTCACGATGAAACATATGTTAGTGGAATACTTCTCGACAATGTTCTTAGAGATTCTTGATAACTCAATGATGAATGGATAGTACCAAACCGGTACTGAGAGGGGGGGGTGAATCAGTACAAACAAAAACACAATCCTAAACCAGTTTGTCAGCAAACACTATGCTTAGGCAGACAAATGGTAACACCGATCTTGAACAAAGTACAACCGGCAAAACCCAGAGTAACTGAGACAAGCATAAACCAGTTGACACTTATCTTCTCATACAATCCAATACTTCATTTCCATTTCACCCTAGTATATGAACAGGTAATCTACCATCAAAGATATATATATATAAACAGCTAGATCAACATGATTCGCTGCTTGACAGAAAACAACATAGCATCACATGAAAAAGACATCACATATGACACACATTTTTTTCATGTGGAAACCCAACTGGGAAAAACCACGGTGGGGATGAATACCCACAAGCTTGTTTTTGAACTCTTTAGAAGTCTACTCTATTAGGAGCCTTGTCCGGTTAAAGACTGATACAACAGGTTCTGTTAGGAACCGATCCTATTAGGGATCACCCAGTTAAGGGATGGCTAGAAGACCCGATTAAGGGTTAAACACTGTTAAAGGTTACCTTGTTAGAGGATTTCAAGAACTCAATGGTTTTGAGTCACCTTGTTAAAGGATTTGTAGCAAGTCAGTTAAAGCTACCCTATTAAGGGATTTCCCAGATAGATCAACAGGTATTACAATGATCTGGTAACAGCACTCAATGCCAATGCAGATCCGCTTTAGCTCCTCTTCACCTTCTGCACTTACACTCTGCAGGTATCACTTCTCTCTTCTGGTCTAGCAAGAATCATGTATCTCTTCTCTTGGATACACACACACAACGTTTGCCAACAACCTCAGAAAGAAACACAACATCGACCTTATAGAAAACGGATAGGTCAGTAGCTTAAACCCTAAACCCTAAACCTGTTAGGTTAAGCAATTCAAACGGTTCAATCCTGACCATTGAGCACATAGCATTAAATGCAACAGTCTTGAACCAATCTCAAGACGTTCTCCATCATTTTTTTTCCACCAATTTCATGGCAGTTGATAACCCATCACATGTTATCACTGTTTATAGACTCCGCACATTCCCAAGGTAGATAGGAACAATCTCCTTCATGAAAGATCCTTCACGTGCACAAGGCTGATGTGGCAACAGGATCTATTCTTCATTACAATTCTAACTCATCACACAAAGTCACCGGTTGAGCCACACAGGCTCGAGGCACTTCAACCAAAAACTCTGAAGTTGAGACTACCAACCGATAGTCATACAAAGCTTCCATGTGCCGGTTCCCTAACCACATGCAAATTCACCTTAAACAAACACACCTCTTCACTTTGGCACAAATGCCAGTTCACAGTGTTATATCGGTTCTCACATATACCGGTTCTCTCCTCTTCAGCATATTGACATCAATGACAACATACAATGTCATCATGGCCTCATACCGGTTCACATAATGCCAACAATCTCCCCCTTTGGCATTGATGGCAATATACAAAGATATCTCTCCGCTTCACATCTTCTCCCCCAATTTCTGTAGATATCTTCTTCGGTTCTCTTCTTCTCCCCCTTTGACAATAATGCCAAAGTGAAGGCACAAGCTTCCCTGTTCCATTATGTTGCTCCCCTTGAGGAGTAGCATCCTTCAACACATCAATCCAAGAAGAATTTCACTATGCAATACCTGACTGATATGGAGTATATTCCTTTAGTTTACCTCCTGAAGGGGCAGCACCCCTAATTCACCTCTTAAGTACATAAATGTAGCCTTTGGGAGAGGCTTGGTGAATATGTCTGCTAACTGCTCCTTACTGGAAACGTGTTCCAGTGCAATCTCTTTGTTCTGAACCTTTTCCCTCAAGAAATGATACTTAAGCTCAAAGTGCTTTGTTCTAGAATGTAAAACCGGATTCTTGGAGATCTTAATTGCACTAGTATTGTCACAAAATATACTTACCGGTTCAGATATAGGAACTTTGAAGCCATTCAATACATGCTTCATCCAAATTGTCTGAGTGCAGTTCATGAAAGCTACAACATACTCTGCTTCTGCTATAGACTGAGAGATACAACTCTACTTCTTACTCATCCATGAGACCAGTCTACCACCGAGAAAGAATGCACCACTAGTTGAGCTCTTCTATTCATCTACATTACCTACCCAATCAGCATCTATGAATACTATCAAGTTGAAATCCTTGCTATACGGATACCCCAATCCATAATCAATAGTTCCCTTCAGATACCTAAGAATTTGCTTGACTGCAACCAAGTGGGATTCTCTTGGGCTTTTCTGGAACCTTGGAGTAATGCCAACTGCATGTGCAATATCTGGTTTCCTATGCACTACATAATGCAACTTACCAATCATTGATTGGTATTCCTTCTCATCAACCAATGCTGAGTCATCCTCTTTGGATAGTTTACAACTGGTCACCATCGGTGTACCAACCAGTTTGCTATCTTCCATGCCAAAGGTCTTCAACACCTCTTTGACATACTTGGACTGAGTGATAAAGATTCCATCTTTCATCTGTTGAATCTGCAGTCCAATGAAGAACTTAATCTCCCCTATGAGTGACATCTCAAACTCTTTCTTCATCTCATCTGCAAACTCATGACTCATCTTGTCATCTCCACCAAAGATAATGTCATCAACAAATACCTCACTGATCAGGATCTGATCTCCTTCAGACTTCAAGTAGATATTGCTATCTTCGCTTGTTCTCTCAAATCCAATCTTCACAAGATGGGAGTGCAGGCGTTCATACCATGCTCTAGGTGCCTGCTTTAGACCATACAAGGCTTTATGTAGCCTACATACCATGTCACTATCTTTAGATAAGTCAAACCCATCTGGTTTCTCTATATACACCTCCTCTTCAATTACATCATTTAGGAATGCAGATTTTACATCCATTTGGTATACTTTGAATCTTTTAAAAGCTGCATATACAAGAAGCATATGAACTCCTTCCAATCTGGCTACAGGAGAAAAGGTTTCTCCATAGTCTTCTCCTTCTTCTTGGTAATATCCTTTGCACACCAATCTGGCTTTGTTTCTAATCATTGTGCCATCCTCATTCAGCTTATTCCTGAAAACCCATTTGGTGCCAATGACATTTTTATGCTCCGGTCTGGGTACCAAAGACCATGTACCATTTTTTTCTATCTGGTCAAGTTCCTCTTCCATTGCCTTGATCCAGTCTTCATCTTTATGTGCCTCTTTGAATGATTTAGGCTCAAATTCAAAGATCATACATGAGTTTTCTCTGACCTTTCTTCTTGTAAGAATTCCTGCATCCTTATCTCCTATGATCTGCTTAGGATCATGATTCAGCTTGACATACCGAGGAATGGTCTTGATAGATCCCTCTTGCTTTTCTTCTTCATCCTCATCTCCATCAGTATCAGCATCTACATCTACCGGTGTAGGAACACTATTACTGGTACTTGGTTGACTAACAACCAGTTCCCAGAAGGTTACAATTGGTTCATTTACCGCTTGCTCGCTGTCGGCTTCCTTAGTTTTCTCAGAGGTTTCATCAACTCTTACATTGATGCTTCCCATAATTCTCTGAGTCCTATTATTGAAACACTTGAGAGCTTTGCTCTTGGTGGAATACCCTAGGAATATTCCCTCATCACATTTTGCATCAAATTTGCTCTGGTGTTCGCTCCTCTTGATGTAACATATGCTACCAAACACTCTAAAGTAGCTAACCATAGGTGTCTTACTGGTCCAATACTCGTAAGGAGTTTTATCCTTACCTTTCTTAATGAGTACCCGGTTCATTGTGTAGACTGCAGTACTCACCGCTTCTCTCCAAAAGGTGTGAGCACCTTTTCCTTGAATCAACATAGTTCTAGCTACTTCAACCATAGTCTGGTTATTCCTCTCTACTAGGCCATTCTTCTGGGAAGTCTGGGGGGTAGACAGTTGCCTCTTGATGCCATGTTCTTCATAGTACTTGTTGAATTCATCGGAAGTGAATTCCCCTCCTTGATCAGTTCTCAGGCACTTGATCCTTTTACCGCTTTCCTTCTCCACTAATGCTCTGAAAGCTTTGAACTTTACAAAGGCTTCAAACTTATCTTTCAAGAATGTGACCCACATCATTCTTGAGCAGTCATCAATGAGAATCATGAAGTACTTATCATCCTGCACACTCCTAGTTTTCATAGGACCACACAAATCAATATGCACAAGATCAAGCAAGTTGTCAACGGTGAAAGGTTTACCTTTAAAGGTTGAGGAAGACATTTTCCCCAATTGACACTCTCTGCACAAGGTATTATCCGGTTTTCTCAGCACCGGCAACCCTCTAACTGCCTTGATCTTACTGGCATTCACAATATTATCAAAGTTTACATGGCAGAGTCTCATATGCCATATCCAGCTATCATCAAATTTAGCCATAAGACATGTACTTATATTTGCATTCAGCTGAAATAGGTTACCTTTGGTCTGCATGTCGGTGGCCACCAATTCACCATTCTTTCCTTTGATTCTACACACTCCATTCTTGAATTCCAGAGTGAGACCACTGTCATTCAGCTAGGCAACACTCAGAAGGTTGTGTCTGAGACCATCAACCCAATACACATTGTCAGCACTACTCTTTCCATTTAGAGAGATGGACCCTCTGCATTTAACCATACATGGTGCATCATTACCAAAGCGAACCACACCACCATCATACTCTTCCAAGGATAGAAACTTGCTTTGTTCACCAGTCATATGGTGAGAACAGCCACTATCAATAATCCACTCATTGGAATTATCAAAGCAGGAGACAAGAGCCTTCTTGTCTGACACATCTTCCTTGACAGCAACAAACACAATATCTTCATTTTCTTCATCCTCTGATTCCTCATCTGTGACACCTTCATCAACTACAACAAAACAGTTTCTCTAGTTTCCTCCTTTGAATTTATTGAACCTTTCCAGTTTGTCCTTGTTGTCGCTATTAGGACAATTTACAGCAATATGTCCTATTCGGTTACAAGAAAAGAATTTCAAAGGGAGCTTACCTCTGTATTTACCAGTTCCTTTAGGAATTTTCCTGGCAAGAAGAGCTTCAAATGCCATCAGAATCTCCTCATCATCCATTTCTCTGCTCTGTCTTGGTTCACCACTAGTGCTAGCTTCTTTTCCTTTTCTGGATGGTACAACAGAAGCTTTAAAAGTTGATTCAGACTTTTGAACACTGCCATCAAAACTATTTAGCTCATAGGCTATCAAATTTGCAATGATGGAGTCTAGGGATACCTTAGTCTTGTCTATTGATCTCAACTCCTAAATAGCAGCAACCCTTATTACATGGACCGGAAATAAGGATCTTAGGACTTTGCTTACCATAGTGGAATCTTCCATTTTACCACCTGCACTCTTGATATCTCCAACAACAATTTTGATTCTTATTCCATACTGTTGAATGGTCTCACCTTCAACCATCTGCATGTCTTCAAACTTCCCTCTAAGGCTTTCTTCCTTAGCTTGTTTTACATGCTCATCGTCGCCATAGATATTTTCAAGAGTATCCCATACCTCTTTGGGATTTACCTTATCTTGGACATCAATAAACTCAATGTTAGATAAACTACTAATTAGGGCTTCCATGACTTGCCCATTCTCCTGCATCTCTCTCTTTTGGTCATCGGTGAGAGTACCGGTAGGAGCAACATACGCATTCTCAACAAAGCTCCAATGTTGAGCACCCATATTTTTGGTGAATATCTTAATTCTGTCTTTCCATATACTGAAATTTTATGTGTTGACCTTTGGACCTTCCCTCTACATCATTAGACTGGGATCTTTACCTCAAGCAGTTAAGCTTATAACACAAAGGACCTGGAGGATGCTCTGATACCAATTGATAACTCAATGATGAACGGATAGTACCAAACCGGTACTAAGGGGGGGGTGAATCAGTACAGACAAAAACACAATCCTAAACCGGTTTGTCAGCAGACACTATGCTTAGGCAGACAAACAGTAACACCGGTCTTGAACAGAGTACAACCGGCAAAACCCAGAGTAACTGAGACAAGCATAAACCGGTTGACACTTATCTTCTCATACAATCCAATACTTCATTTCCATTTCACCCTAGTGTATGAAGAGGTAATCTACCATCAAAGATATATATATAAACAGCTAGATTAACATGATTCACCGCTTGACAGAAAACAACATAGCATCACATGAAAAAGACATCACATATTACACACATATTTTTCACGTGGAAACCCAACTGGGAAAAACCATGGTGGGGATGAATACCCACAAGCTTGTTTTTAAACTCTTTAGAAGTCTGTTCTGTTAGGAGCCTTGTCTGGTTAAAGACTGATACAACAAGTTCTGTTACGAACTAATCCTGTTAGGGATCACCTGGTTAAGGGATGGCTAGAATACCCAGTTAAGGGTTAAACCCTGTTAAAGGTTACCTTGTTAGAGGATTTCAAGAACTCAATGGTTTTGAGTCACCCTGTTAAAGGATTTACAGCAAGCCGGTTAAAGCTACCCTGTTAAGGGATTTCCCAACTGTTGAAGTGGTTAGAGATCAATAGGTATTACAATGATCTAGTAACAGCACTCAATGCCAATGCAGATCCGCTTTAGCTCCTCTTCACCTTCTGTACTTACACTCTGCAGGTATCACTTCTCTCTTCTGGTCTGGCAAGAATCATGTATCTCTTCTCTTGGATACACACACACAACTTTTGCCAACAACCTCAGAAAGAAACACAACATCGACCTTATAGAAAATAGATAGGTCGGTAGCTTAAACCCTAAATCCTAAACCTGTTAGATTAAGCAATTCAAATGGTTCAATCCTGACCATTGAGCACATTGCATTAAATGCAACAGTCTTGAACCAATCTCAAGACGTTCTCCATCGTTCGTTTTCCACCGATTTCATGGCGGTTGATAACCCATCACATGTTATCACCGTTTACAGACTTTGCACATTCCCAAGGTAGATAGGAACAATCTCCTTCATGCGAGGTCCTTCACGTGCACGAGGCTAACATGGCATCATGATCTATTATTCGTTACAATGCTAACTCATCACACAAAGTCACCGGTTGAGCCACACAGGCTTGAGGCACTTCAACCGGAAACCCTGAAGTTGAGACTACCAACTGATAGTCATACAAAGCTTCCATGTGCCGGTTCCCTAACCACATGCCAGTTCACCTTAAACAAACACACCGCTTCACTTTGGCACAAATGTCGGTTCACAGTGTTATACTGGTTCTCACATATACCGATTCTCTCGTCTTCAGCATATTGACATCAATGACAACATACAATGTCATCATGTCCTGATACCGGTTCACATAATGCCAACAATTCTTTCCCTTTTCCTCATGTTCTTCTGAAATTTCTTGAAGTAACCCCAGAGCTTCTCATCCCTGCTAGTACCAAGACTGGTGATAGCCATTTTGATTTGCATACCTACCGGTATGTCATGAGCCCATTGCTTCTTTCCTAAACTGGTTATCTCATTCAAGAAATAAAGCATTAAACAGATAATTAAGTTTCCATATCTGAATGTGCCTTTCTTGGTTCTTTTGATATTTTTAAGGTTTAACATTAACTCACTCTGCATCTATTCACATAAGTCATACTTCACATTATTTCTCAACATTTGATATGTGGCATGAATGCATGAACTTGCAACAGAATTCAATCGGTTGGATTGACTTACCTTATATCCTATAATCATGCTTGTAATTTTTATGTCTAAGTCGGTTATTGTGCTTATCCTCATTGATCTGCTATCAGATGTAGCACAAGTGAGTTTTTCAACCTTTGTATTGGAGATTTTCTTACCAGGTTCTTGTCCAACCCTAGGTAGGTCGGTGTCAGGTTGAATAGCTTCCTTTGTGATCATGTGAGGTATGTCTAAGCAAATAAATTCATTGTGAACCCTACTCAGGACGTATCTAATAATATCATCCTTGAATTCCGGTATGTACAGAATACTGGTTAACCCTAAATCCTCAATTGCCTTGAATTTTGGTTTAATGTTTCTGATGTCTCCCAGTATCATTGATTGATACATGCTTTTAATGTCTTTAGTACCCAAATCCTCAAGAGTGCAGTGGATGTATGCCCTCACATCGTCAACATACATTACTCCTTCAGGAACCCTAGAAAACGTTCCCACAGAGTCTTCCTTTCGGGCAATTTTGGGAACCTCCTTAAAGACTGGCCTTAACCTATCCTTAACATCAACGATTGTTGGATTTGCAATGAAAGTAGGAGTGGAAGATCCAGATGCCATTTCAGAAAATACCTGAGTGAATGTCGGTGAAAGATTTGAGTGCTTCAGATAATTGCTCTAAATCCTCTCTCAATGCTTTTTCTCACTCTTAGTTCACCTTACTTCACTTAGATTTCTTGAATGCTCGATGAGTAAAAATGAATTCAATTAGCTTCTTTTATTAGCGAATAAAACCCTAAGGTTTTGTCATTAATGCTTCACCAACAACCCTATGGATGTCGGTTTCACAGTTAAGTGTTGGGTAATCTTCATCGATGATGAACACAATTTTCCATATTACTTTCCAGATCTCCTTAGATCTCTTCTAGGGTAATATGCAAAATTTAGCAGTGACTTTGCCAATCCCTAAAGCTTATGCCTTAGTTACCGGTGGAATTTTCTGTTGATGGAGGAATATTTTGTTCTACCAGTGGATATACCAGTATAGATCCATCTCCGCTTTGTTATTCATATTTTCTAACCCATCTCTTGGTATGATCTTGTTGTATTTCATCTACCTTAAGCTTCCCTTTCTCATTGTCTTTATCATTATTAGCCAGTTGAGTCTTGCTTTTGCAATACTTAGCAATATGACCTATTTTGCTGCATGCATAACATGTAACATTGTTCTTTTGAATTGTTTTGACATATCCGGTATTATTATTATTTCTTGACCTACAATGATTAGCAAAATGTCCAAATTTTCCACATGCATGACATTTAACATTCATTCTGCAGTCTTCTAATTTATGACCATATTTCTTGCAGTTTGTGCATTGACCGGGAACAGAATTGTAGTTTTGATTTGTCTTATTTCTACATTGTTTAGCCATATGCCCAAATTTACTGCAAACAAAACATATACCATTGAATTTATAAGCATTAGATTGCCTTACCAGTTTCCTTTGTTCTGATGAGTTCTGCATACCAGTTGACTGGTCTCCATTAGTAGTACCAGAGCTTTCACCTTGTACAAATCCAAGTCCTCTATAATCATCAATCTGTCTTTGTATTTTAAGTAAGCCATCCAATTGTGCAGCACTGATCCTAAACTTTTCTTTATATTCGCTAGAAGTAAATAGATCATCTCTCAGAGTAGTTATTTGCCTTTCAAGTTCTTGTTCATTGTTCTGGGAGTGTGCCAAATTAGTTCTCAACAGATTATTCTCATGAGTTAATCTTCCACATTCATCAAACTTTTTCTTCCAAGATAAAGTAAGATTATCTTCCTTCTTCTTTTTGTCCTCAATATCTTTTGATAACCTCATGGTCAGATCTTGCATTTCATTCTTCATGAGCATATTTGCTTGACTTAGTTTCTGACATTGTTCCTTAAGAGTATTCTTCTCCTCGTCATCTGGTTGTTGCATAAGTTTTTTTATTTCGGCTTGAGCAGATGACAACATTTCTTGTAGAATTCAGCTCTTCTTGCAATTTCAAGTTCTTCATCCTTTCAGCATCACAATCCTCAAGAGCCATCTCAAGTTGCTTTTACAAAGCCATGTTTAAATATTCATGTTACAGGAACTTCCTCAAACTGTTAAACTTATTCCGAGGTACCAGGCCCTGATACCAATTGTTGGGATCTGAGAACACTGAGAGGGGGGGTGAATCAATGTTCTACTGAAATCAACAATGTTTACTTTATAAACCATGCATGTATGTATCGGTAAAGAAATAAGCATATAACAAGAAGACCATCCACATAAATGAACACCATAACACAGAGAATTTATACGTGGAAGAAATCAATAAGGAAAAACCGCGGTGGGATTTGTGACCCACAATATCAGTTCACTGGCCATATGAAAAGATATTACATAAACAGGGGCTTGCACTTGCAAGAAGGCATACTGCCTAGAGCATACTCCTCATCACTAAAGAGCCTCATTGACTACAAGCTTTCTACCAAAGTAAATTGCTGAAAATGAACTCAATAATGCATCTGTTATGCCAAATAGAGTTCTGGTTCTAGTTCTACTCTGTACCAGTTCACAATTTGAACTAATATCGGTAGTGTTTTTCCTCCAAGACTGCTTTCCTATCTATCTATAGATCATTGCATGATACAATGTTCGCATACAAAAAAAATGATCTCCATACCCATATTTTGCATCTCACAGTTCTGCTATATATCTATTTCTATACCACCATTATATCATCTCCACACTTACTAAATTGACCTAGCAGACTGACTTATATACCTATTACATATGATATGCATTATATCAGCTTACAATGCATTTACAAAAGATATTCAATGTCGGCCTCGACAAGAATTACAAAATGATTTACAAAATAAATCTTTCTTAATGTCGGCTTCTTGAAGTACTAAGGTCGGGTGCCGGTGTCGATGTAGCCCTGAATGCTTCAAATACCGATATCTTCTGGTATATGCCTCCTTGTGTCAGTTTGTGACTTCCATCAGGTATTGTTGCCTTCTATCCGATCTTGTTACCATCAATGACAACAAAATGAATGCAATGAGTGTCAATTGCCAACAATCTCCCCCTTTGGCATTGATGGCAAAACTCATGTGAAAAAGGGATTCCCTGCCAGTGCGCTCCCCTTGAGCAACACACTTGAACTGATAACATATTCCCTGATATTTTTCACAAATGTACATACTCCCCCTTTGACATTAATTCCAAATACCGGTGAAAGAATAAAGAATGAAAGAATATAGTTAGAGTCATTCGAGCTTAGTCATCTTTAGAATTTTTGGGTATGATTTTTGCAGCAACTGAAGATATGTGTCCCAGCCTGACTTGAAAGTGTCTGATACCAATGCAAGTCCACTGAGTAAGTGGGCAAGTGATTCCATCTCCTGGGTATCTACCGGTGTGGGCTTGGCTAGCATATCCATGTATTCTCTCTTGTGAATACCCAAAGAGTCAAGTCTTGGGCTCACCGGTCCTCTTAAATTTCTTGCTATCCTCAGTATTTTATCTTTATCTTTCTCAAAAGCAAAAACTTGGTTCTCCAAGGAAAAAATTTGTCCATCAATAGATGTAGTTAGTGTAGTTAACCCATCAAAAGAATTAGCAATAGTAGCCATTTTGTCATATAATTCTTTCAATCTATCATTTTAATTGGTTGTTAGACTTCCTATATTACAACATACTCTAAAAATATTGGTGCATTGTTTCAAACAAACCTCAATAGAGATAAGTTTGTCCTCTATCTTCTTCTTCCTAGTTTCTATCAGCTGATCAAAAGCTGCTCTTTTTGTGGCAGAGAAACTATCCAAAGCCTGTCGGTCTGCAATCTGTCTCAGGGTTGATAGTTATTTGATATGTGTTCTATTAAAGCTTTAAGCTTACCGGAAAGGCTTGCTCCATCCTCTATCTGACAGTCAAGCATTATTCTGTGTAATACAGAGATCGATTGATCAATTAACCCTTTGTCTACAGTTCCTTCCTTTAACAATTTCTGAGTGGCCATCATCATTAGTTCTGTTGGACTTAACTCGGAGATTGATTTCTTCTCGACCTGAGAAGCCTCAATTGCTAAGATTCTTGCCGATGAATCTGTTTTACCTACCACTATGGACTCGGTGGATTCAACCTTGTCCATCTCACCCTCCTTTGCACTAGTGGCTTCGCCACTTGGTGCAGTGTCAGTTACTGTCGGTGGAGCATTATCCATAGTGTTTACAGTGTCCTGTACACTCTTTGTGACTTCCGATTGTGGTTGTGTGCCTTTAGTTACAGCCGGTTGTGATCGTGTCAAAATTGAAGTAGAACTGCCTAAAATACCCTTTCCTTTTGATTTGTCAGGAATTGTAGGGGATGTTTCCTTTACAAATTCTTCCTGAGATGTGAGAAAGTCTGGGTTTTTCTGAAAGAATTTTTTCCACCCCTTACTTGTCTCATTTACCACCTCATTCACTCTACCCATCATAAGACTTATCTGTCGGTTTTTACTACTAAAAATTATCCTATTAGCAGTTTCTATACATATTTTCATCTCTTCATTATTTATAGTGCCACATTGTTCCAAAAATGCAACTTCCTTGATTTCCTTATCCCTCTTGATAGCATCAAGTCTCCTAGCTTCAAGTTTATTGTATAGAGATAAAGGTATTTCTTTCAAAATTTCAACTAATGCCTTTTATGGATATATATATACAATAAAATAGCTTCCTCTAACTCGTTTTGCTCACCCTCTTCAAAAAATTCATAATATTTTGATATGTTCTTTAATATCCCATCTTTTGTTACTTCATCAATAATTTCAGCACAAGTCATTGTTGTCTTACCAGATCCGGCATCATCACCCTTCTGCTTCTTTCTTGGTGTTGCCAGTGTGACTGGTTTCCTCTTCTGCATAGGCTTCCTTACCGATGGTGGAGGTGCAGTAGGCTAAGCTACCTTTCTGACAAGTCTCCTCCTTGGTTCTGTCTTTTCCTTCTCTACCGGTAGTTTTACCACGTCCTTCCTTTGCACCCTCAAGAAGCCTGAGGCTCATTATCCTCAAGATCAGAGTCGGAAGTGATAGGGGAAATGTGAACTTGTGGCTTCTTTACTTCTTCAATAGCAACCTCTTTCGGTTTGACTGCCTGTTTAGATTGGGAACCTAACTGAGTGTCTATATTGTGCAGCACATCTTGTACATATGCAGACATTTTCTCAATTTTCTTCTCTCTTCTTTTTCTATTGAAATCTATTTTCACTTCAAGAGCCTTTTCTCCTATTGTACCAAAGTGTCATGTCTTATCATCTAATGGGGCATCTAACAGTATCTTTGTATAAAGCTCAAAAATACTATCATCTACCTCATAAGGACAGTCTGGGTTCAGCTGCTTCCATGAGTGTTTCATCAGTTTTCACCATGAAACATATGTCATTGGAATACTTCTCCACAATGTTCTTAGAGATTCTTTCCCTTTTCCTCATGTTCTCCTGAAATTTCTTGAAGTAACCCCAGAGCTTCTCATCCTTATCGGTACCAAGACTAGTGATAGCCATTTTGTTTTGCATACCTATCAGTATGTCATGAGCCCATTGCTTCTTTCCTAAACCAGGTAGCTCATTCAGGAAATAAAGCATTAAATAGATAATTAAGTTTCCATATTTGAATGTGCCTTTCTTGGTTCCTTTGATCTTTTTAAGTTTAACATTAACTCACTCCTCATCCATTCACATAACTCATACTTCAAATTATTTCTCAACATTTGATATGTGGCATGAATGCATGAACTTGCAACAGAATTCAATCAATTGGATTGAGTTACCTTATATCCTATGATCATGCTTACAAATTTTATGTCTGAGTTGGTTATTGTGATTATCCTCATTGATCTACTATCGGATGCAGCACCAATGATTTTTTTGACCTCTGTATTGGAGATTTTCTTACTAGGTTCTTGTCCAACCCTAGGTAAGTTGGTGACAGCTTGAATAGATTCCTTTGTGATCATGTGAGGTATTTCTAACCAAATAAATTTGTTGTGAACCCTTCTCAGGATGTATCTGATCATCTCATCCTTGAATTTTGGTATGTAAAGAATATCGGTTAACCTTAAATCTTCAATTGCCTTGAATTCTAGTTTAATGTTTCCGGTGTCTCCCAGTATTACTAATTGATACATGCTTTTAATGTCTTCGGTGCCCAAATCCTCAAGAGTGCAGTGGATGTACATGCCCTCATATCTTCAACATACATTACTCCTTAAGGAACCCTAGAAAACACTCCCACAGAGTCTTCCTTTTTGGCAATTTCGGGAACCTCCTTAAAGACTAGCCTTAACCTATCTTTAACTTCGACGATTGTTGGAATTGAAATGAAAGTAGGAGCGGAAGATCCAAATGCCATTTCGGAAAATACCAGAGTGAATGTCGGTGAAAGGTTTGAGTGCTTTAGATAACTTCTCAAAATGCTCTCTCAATGCTTTTTCTCGCTCTTAGTTCATCTTACTTCACTCAAATTGCTTGAATGTTCGGTGAGTAAAAATGAATTCACTTAACTTCTTTTATCAGGGAATAAAACCCTTATTTTTTGTCATTAAGGCTTCACCAACAACCCTACAGATGTCAGTTTCACAGTTAACTATTGGGGTAATCTTCATCGATGATGAACATAGTTTTCTAGATTTCTTTCCAGATCTGCTTAGATGTCTTCCGAGGTAATATGCAAAATTTATCCATGACTTTGCCAACTCCTAAGTCTTATGCCTTAGTTACCAGTGGAATTTTTTGTCGGTGGAGGAATACTCTACTGGTGAATATACCAGTATAGATCCATCTCCACTTTGTTCTTCAGATTTTCTAACACATCTCTTGGTATGATCTTGTTGTATTTCATCTACCTTCTTCTTCCCTTTCTCTTTGTCTTTATCATTATTATCCGGTTGAGTCTTGTTTCTGCAATACTTAGCAATATGACCAATTTTGTTGCATGCATAACATGTAACATTGTTCTTTTGAATTGCTTTGACATATCTAGTATTATTATTATTTCTTGACCTACAATGATTAGAAAAATGTCCAAACTTTCCACATGCATGACATTTAACATTCATTCTGCAGTCTTCTGATTTATGACCATATTTCTTACAGTTTGTGCATTGACCGAGAACAAAATTGTAGTTTTGATTTGCCTTTTTCTACATTGTTTAGCCATATGCCCAAATTTATTGCAAAAAAAACATCTACCATTGAATTTATAATCATTAGATTGCCTTACCAGTTTCCTTTGTTCTGATGAATTCTACATACCGGTTGACTGATCTCCATTAGCAGTACCGGAGCTTTCACCTTGTACAAATCCAAGTCCTCTAGAATCATCAATCTGTCTTTGTCTTTCCAGTAAGTCATCCAATTGTGTAGCACTGGTCCTAAACTTTTCTTTATATTCGCTAGCAGTAGTTAGATCATCTCTCAGAGTAGTTATTTGCCTTTCAAGTTCTTGTTCATTGTTCCGAGAGTGTGCCAAATTAGTTCTCAACATATTATTCTCATGAGTCAATCTTCCACATACATCAAACTTGTTCTTCAAAGATAAAGTAAGATTATCTTCCTTCTTCTTTCTGTCCTCAATATCTTTTGATAACCTCATGGTCAAATCTTGCATTTCATTCTTCATGAGTATATTTGCTTGACTTAGTTTCTGACATTGTTCCTTAAGAGAATTCTTCTCCTCATCATCCAGTTGTTGCATAAGTTCTTTTCTTTTGTCTTGAGCAGATGACAACCTTTCTTGTAGAATTCAACTCTTCTTGAAATTTCAAGTTATTCATCCTTTCAGCATCATAATCATCAAGAGCCATCTCAAGCTACTTTTTCATAGCCATGTTTAAAGATTTCGGTTACAAGAACTTCCTCAAGCGATTAAATTTCTTCTGAGGTACTAGGTGCTGATACCAATTGTTGGGATCTGAGAACACTGACAGGGGGGTGAATCAGTGTTCCACCAGAATCAACAATGTTTACTTTCTAAACCATGCATGTATGTTTCGGTAAAAAAAAAAGCATATAACAAGAAGAAAATAGACCATCCACATAAAAGAACACCATAACACAGAGAATTTATACGTGGAAAACCTCAATGAGGAAAAACCATGGTGGGATTTGTGACCCACAATATCAGTTCACTGGCCATATGAAAAGATATTACATAAATAGGGGCATGCACTTGCAGGAAGGCATATTGCTCATTACTAAAGAGCCTCACCGACTAAAAGCTTTCTGCCAAAGTAAATTACTGAAAATGAACTCAAGAATGCATCTGTTATGCCAAATAGAGTTCCGGTTCTAGTTCTGCTCTATACCGGTTCACAGTTTGAACTAATACTGGTAGTTTTTTTCCTCCAAGAGTTCTTTCCTAGCTATCTATAGATCATTGCATGATACAATGTTTGCACACAAAAAAAATGATCTCCATACCCATATTTTGCATATCACAATTCTGCAATATATCTATTTCTATACCACCATTATATCATCTCCACACTTACTAAATTGACCTAGCAGACTGACTTATATACCTATTAAATATAATATGCCTTATGTCAGCCTACAATGCATTTACAAAAGATATTCAATGTCGGCCTCGACAATAATTACAAAATGATTTACAAAATAAATATTTCTTGATGTCGGTTTCCTGAAGTACTAATGTTGGGTGTCGGTGTCGGTGTAGCCATGAATGCTTCTAATGCTGGTATCTACTGGTATATGCCTCCTAGTGCGGGTTTGTGACTTCCATCAGGTATTGTTATCTTCTATCAGATCTTGTTGCCATCAATGACAACAAAATGAATCCAATGAGTGTCAATTTCCAATAGTAATAATAAAAGTATCCTATGTAAATGTTATATAAATGAAGGGCATGTAATGCCCAGTACTAAAGGGTAAGAAATGATCTATAAAACTAAGAATAGATCTACTAAAATATCCTTACAAAATAAAAAGTGTATATTGATAAGTATGCAATGAGTAGGATGACCATGAAACATCCATAATTAACATTTAAAGTATGAGGAGAAGAAGATCATGATGAAATATGGTGTAATTAATGCTATTGAAACAATGAATATATTCATTGATGATTGCATGCATGAAAGGAATGGTGAAAAAAAATTATACATAGGATTTTTAGATATAAGCAATCACAATGGAGGAAATAATGTTCTTTCAATACATTATGAAATATGGTGTCTTAAATAATGAATAAATAATTATCAACTAACTATAATCAAAATGATAATTGAATATACTACAATGACTATAGATTTGGATGTAGCAAATACATAGGTCAAGGACAAAGTAGAAGAGAATAGATAACCTAGTATAAATGTGATGAATGAGGCCACTACACAAATGAATTCCAAGAAGAAAGGAAGAGGATATGTAATTTTGGGTTCACATTCATCCTCTTTGAGAACTCAATTTAAGGTATAATAGAAAGCAAAGTATAAGGTTGGTTTCTTTATGTTTTGATATTTATTTTTTACTTTGTGTTTTATTATATACAATTACAAATATACTTGGTCACCAACAAATATGGATGACCTATCTCATCATAGTGCACTAAAATGAGCAAAAGTTATGAAAAGGATTCTAAAGAAAGATCCCCAAAATATTAGGAAATTTTTAAGAATAGAAGTTAATGAGAGATGTAAAAAACAAGACAATTCTCCATCATAGTAGATGAAATACAAAAAAGGGAATACCTACAAAGAAATAAGAAGTTTAAGAAAAAGGTTATAGCTAAATATAACAAGAAAAAATGTTACAATGATTACTAAGGGATGAATAAATAGCATAAAGAAAAGAGAAATTGTTTAAGAAAGTCAAGAAGAAGAGAATTTCACCACTTAAAAAACCCATGCCCTAATGGTGGAAAATTTCAAATCAATCATTGCTTATGAGAAAAGGAAGACTACTCAAATCCTTATTTCCTAAAAATCCTCTAACTTTATCAAAGAAGAGAACATTCTTGAAAAATAAAGAAGAGATTTCCAAAATATTGAAATAAGAGCAAAGTCAAATATTGGAATAAGAGCAAAGTCAAATATGAAAGTCCACAAATTAGAAATGTGGTTAAAAAATTTAAGAAATGAAAGAAGAAACTGGCTATGGTTAAACATTGAGTGAAAAAAATGATTTAAGTTCAATCTTGCTGTAAATGTCAGCCTCATGCCTATTTTTTTTTTAATATGGAAAGAATTTAGAAGACCTACATTACATGAAACTCCATATAATATTACCATCAATACAATAAAAGTTAGCCACTAGAGATAAAGAAGAGAATAGAATTTGAAGTCATTAAAATAAAAGAACACTTTAATAACCTAAATATCTTACTAAATTTAGACTAGTTTGTGAATTACAATGTGCTTAGGTGGTGCAACAAGGAGAAATCAGGAGAGAAGAAGATAAAAATGACACATCCGCTTGTTTTTGGTTTGTTGTGGTTTTTGAATTATATAGGAAAAAAAACCGTTACTAGCATATTGTAGAAATAAAAAGGACACTGAGAAGCGGATGAGCAACTTGTTTTCAACATCTATTACAAAGTTGCTCTTGTTTTCTGGTTGGCTATTCCCTCTTCTGAAGGGAACAGGTTTGTGAAATGATCCATCCAAATGGGCCAAAACACCCTCTGCGTGGCAGTAACCAAGAAGCTGTTTCACTTTCACCGACACTTCACGGCTATTTTACTACCTTGTATTCTCAGCCTTCACAGCAAATTGCCATCATGTTCTTAGAAATTATCTAAGAATTTCAGATTTAGATTGTTGTCCTATGTGACAACCTTGGCATGTGATACAATGAAGATGCTGCACCATTGTAACGGGGCCTGCACACAACTTTACTGCCCATAAAACCTCCACCCACTTCAGCTTGTGTTGTCTAAATCTTATTTTTCTTTCTAGGAGAACTGTACTGTTTTACTACTGGTTAGGGTTGAGATTACACTTAAAAGAATCCATCTCGTTAGTTACGGTGGATTGAACCTATCTTTGACTGCTTTCAACGAGAATTGAACAAGAGTGGGCTCTTTGTGGGCCTCTCTAGCTCATTGATCAAACTTCAACGGGTAAGAAGTTTTTATATGAAATAGATCTATATCTTATTAGATAAATAGAATAGGAAATAAGCAATTCAATAAGTTCATAGCAAAAATAAGAAAGTGATCTGGTCTGTTGATGGTGGTATTGACATAATCAATATCAAATAGAACAAAAGAACACTCAATTCTTTTTTAAAAATTAGAAAACATTTTCAAGGTTTCTTTTTTGAGTCAGGTTTTGTGATCACTTAGCTTTTCAATACAGTGAAGACCTGATTAAAAAGAAGCTTTGAATTGTTCTTTCGTTTTTTTTTTTAAATAATGTTAGAGTGTTCTTTCTTTCGATCTTTTTTGAAAAATAGAGTGTTAGAATGTTCTTTAGTTCTTTGTTTCAATACAGTTAAACCTCGACCAGAAAAATCTTAGAGCTATTCTTTAGATTTTTCAAAAAAAAAACAGTGTTCTTTGATCACAAGACCTGACCCAAAAGAAACCTTGGAGATGTTGGTTAAAAAACCCGATGCAAAAGAAATCTTGGAGATGTTCTCTCGGGTTTTCAAAAGAAATGAAGTGTTCTTTTACTCATTCTACATTGGTTGTGCTAATACCACCATCAAAAAAAAAATCTATTTGAAAGTTTAAACTATAATCTCTAGAATTGTATC
The DNA here is from genome assembly GCF_030272615.1 of Cryptomeria japonica. Classification (NCBI taxonomy): domain Eukaryota; kingdom Viridiplantae; phylum Streptophyta; class Pinopsida; order Cupressales; family Cupressaceae; genus Cryptomeria; species Cryptomeria japonica. The sequence continues at coordinate 193,112,811 of NC_081409.1, read as the reverse complement.
TCATATATTTTAGGTGGATTTTGCAGCAACAATACCAATGGAGAATCAAGTAGGTGAGGAGGGGATGCAGAAACCCAAGATATGTAACAGCACACGTAAGGTGCATTGGCAAAATCCTCTTCCCAAACACACCAAAAGCTCAGCACTGCCAATTAGTGATGGGAAGAAAACAAAGAATTCATCTGGGAATGGTTTCTTGTCCCGGGTCTTCTCAGTGTGTAAGAAGGTTGAAGTATCTGAAATGAATGGAAAAAATGTTGAATCCTTCGAGAGCATCAACATTCGCCCAGTCCGACGTCCAAGAGGTGAAAGAACAGAGCATGAGGAGAGGTTAGACACAAGGAAAGTATATCATCAATCAGTGTAAAAGACAAGCATGAAATTACTGTGCATGCAAATAAATTATCTTGACAAGTTCTGCATGCACTGCAATTTGGTTTTGATTGTAAATTTCTCTCCTGAATTTCTTGCTTACATCCCAATGCCAGTTTGAGTTATATTATTTTATTTACTTTTCCAGGTATTTTGTGTAATAGTAAAATTCAAGAGAGTAAGGCAATTCTAAAGTTTTATTAAGAAAATTAAATTATTGTAATTAGCAAAAGTAGTGAAAGTAAATAGTTATAATTATCTTTTCTTGAATAAAAATATTTATGGTCTTTTATTTATATGTACACTAGCTCTTGAAATTTAAGTCGTCTTATGACTTTATGGAGGGTTAAGCTCACAATTCTAGGTAATTTAGTCAGCATGGAAATCTATGGATCTAATTTATTACTATGTGTACTCTTTCTTGATGTGAGCTTCATTGGTAGTGTTTACAAACATCTAGAGGAGAGCATTGAACTATAGAGGTTGTAATTTCCTATGCCCATTCTCTTAATAAGAATAGGTTTATGATTATATATATGATTTGTCATTAAAATCTTTAGACACGTAAATGTTCTAGAATGATTTCACATATTCTAAAAAATTATTTTAGAATACAATTAAACATTTCTAGTATGATTCTCTTCATGATATATGGATGAGACAAGGTCTAATTAATAGAATTGAACATTCATAAATACAAATACACAGCAATTAAAATTTGAAAAGTAAATAAGAAGAAAGACACATAACAAAATATCAAAAAAGTTCAGTTATTGTATTCATCAAATGATACATAATTATGAAAGTCATGAGACAACTACTTGCTTATAATTCTACTAAACAAATTGACAACAAAGTGAAGTAGATTGACACAAAATATTTTAAATCCAAATAAAAAAGCAGTTTAACTTGTAAAAAAGCAATCCTTAACTCCCAAGAAACTGTTTCATGAATACAAAAAATAACCTCTGGATGTAAAAAAAAAAAGATAAAATTTTTTACTTGTAACTCCACCATAATGGACATACCAAGGTAGGCATCAAAAACCATCACCCAACTCATATGTGACCCATGACAATAACATGCAAGATTCCATTACTAATACTACCAACTTCGCCTCCTTTATGAATTCATATAACAACTAATGTCAAGATTCTTAGGGGATATTAATTATTCATTTTTTAATAAACCATAACATCCAAGACTACTTTTCCAATAGAAACGGAGATATATAAAATATATATAGGATTGCAAGGTAAACATCATCTTAATCCAAACACTTGCAACATAGCTTGAATTAATAATTTGAATTATAGAAAAAAAAACCTTAAAATAAGTGGTAAAGTGATTATAATCTAATCCTAGATTAACATATTTATAAAAATATAAAAGAAAGGTTAGAATGAACATGTTTTTGTCCAATCTTCAAATTTGATTTTGTGCTTGTGGATGAATCCAATTTGTACAACTATTTACTTGATTGGTATTCATACAAACAATAACACAAGAGTGCAACTTCTAATGACCAATCAACTATGAAAGAATAATTAGCTATGATAAGAAAAGTGGTCAACTACCCTATTTCAAATGTCAATAAAAAGCACAACTTCCAAAACCTTTGTGAAAAGTATATCATATAATTATCTATTAGAATGTTCAAAAGTAAATACAAAACATTCAAAAACATCAGATCTTTAGTGATATGAAATTATGTTTGATTTCACTAAATACTCGTTAACCAATGATAAAAGCACAAGATAGTATTTCCCATGACTAAAAACTATATGAAGAAGAAAAAAAGGATAAAAGAAAATTAAAACTTTATTAAAGAAGACTTAAAATTATAGAATAGAATCCTAAGAAATTTGAATTCAATTTACTTTTACAAATAAAAGAGCATTAGTTTGAAAAAACGATGATCATGATTTAACTTTGAATAGTCTTAAGTTTCCACTCAAGATCCGCATATTTGTCATCTTTTGAATTCTTCATCGAGTCATTATATGGTAGTGACGGCCTCATAAAGAATTATTCTCTTTAACTCCTTGATTATGTCTTTATAAACCAATATTAAGATTTTACTAGTCTTCCTATTTCAATAATGATTGGATCCTCAACGAGCCTCTTATTCCTTCAAACAAGCTAATTAGTCTCTAGTAGTCTTCCTTAAACCTTTGATGGATATCCATATTGAAATTGCTCTAGCAACACTTGTTGCTTTGCTTCTAGTGTTGATTCTCTACCTATAGCAAATCTTTTAGATACATTTTAAATTTTAAACAAAAAAGAATAAAGTATCATTTTTTCCTTTAACAACATTAGATATCATAATAACAATTAAGTACAAGAAACTACATTTAATAAGAAGAAAACTACATTTCCAAATGATTTACCATATATACTATTGTAATATAAATTTCTTAATTAATTATTAAGATCTATATATCTCACACATATATCTCTTCGTTATAATTAACATACAGCCTTTAATTTAAACTTTATCTCTTTATTACAGCTTTCACGAACAACTAATAATGATCTCTGTGCAATTCTAACCTACAGATCTACATTTTAAAACAGTAGCTTATCTTCAATAATGTCTGTCAGTTTAGCTTGAGTGGTGAGTGCACAGCCAAAACATGTTGATGGAAGTACTGGGCCTCTGGACCATACCTTCATCCCTGTTAGATTTCTCAAGTGTCGGAGATATTCAAGATCCAGCTGTGCAAACATATCGAGAAGCATTTAACATCCTTTCTTGACTGACTATTAACGGTTCCATTTTCTTGAAGGCATTTTGTCAAACAGTTCACGTGCCTTGTCTGTGCCTACACATTTTGCATATATGTCTCTTGGGTTAGTTGCAGCTAAAAAATCTGCACAATCCCTCCAAGATTCATCGTGTGCTAGATGTAATCGTCCACTCTCAAGATCACCTGAGAGTCTAGTCTTACTAAGAATTTATTAGTCATTTTAGTCGTTAGATTTTTTCAAGTTTCTTGTCAATTCAGTGAGGTTGTTATTACCAATTTATGACTCTATTTCAATACTGAATAAAGGTGGAATATTAATGATATTCTGAGTTCGACCAATCATTGTGATAAAAGGTTACAACACACAAGCAAGGGCCACTTGAGCTATTGTAATCTTCTTTGAAGTTTAGATTGTTAGTATTAATGTTACTTAGATGGTTAGTTATTTTGATAGATTAATTGTTATGTTTATTTCTTTCGAGATAGATTAACATGATTAGTTGATAGTATTGATAGAATAAAGTTGCATGTCTTAAGTTGTGGCATAGTCATAGTAGAAAATCACCTGCAACCATTATCGTGTTGATTAATCAGTGATATGCAACAATTGTTGTATAGATAGGCTCACCTTCAATATTGATTTATTCCTACTTCAGTTTGTTGATTTACGAGTTTCTTATATACAATTGATAGATAAATTAGGGAACCCTTAGCTAGACATATAGTGTCAAAATCATCCAAGAAAACACATCTCTAGTTGATAATTAAATGTAGCATTCTAAGATAATAGGTTACTTGATAAGTGATGTGTTGGTCTCTTGATTTTCAAGCATTGACTTTTCTACATCAACCTATTGCACTTAGTAGGAATCAATCACCATACCGAATTGAGAATAAGTGCTACACTATTACATACAATCTACCATGCATCCCCTAGATACCCTTTAACTGCATAACATGTGACTGATATGTAAACTAGTAGATACTCATAAATAGACAATCCATGAAAGACTGCATTACTTTATCCAAATCTTTTAATATAATAATATTCCAAACATAGATATGAATGTCATAATTTTGCAAATTGCTATATCTTTCTTGACTCAAAATATATGGCATTCATAAATGGTACCTAGACAAATGCAAATGGAATGCAATTCAAAATCTCATAATAAGTCTCATGTTGTAGTTTATTTAAATGAATTTTTATTTCAATTAAACAAAAAATATAATTTCACTACTTTAGGTAGATAACATTGCATAAGAAGTAATGTATTGTAAGCAAATAAACTTACATAAACATGATCATTGAATAGGTTGATATAGCCCCATTCACTTGAATTTAATTGATAATTTAGATTATAAATATCTCAAAATAAAGAATTGTCAATTGTCAAGTCATAACCTTCATGATTCTTAAATATAACTCATGCCATAGTCAAGCCATCCCTTTGAATAGTCAACTTCACAATCCACTATCAATTCTCTATATAATATTGTTTTACATGATATTGAATAGTTTAAACACACACACACACATATATATACTCATCAAATGGAATACACAACATTGAAATGTGAATATTCAGTCATATAAAAGATATTTATCATATTCAGCTAATTAATATAATTAAATATATCAAGTTAGGCTCTTTTAAACTATTATATGTATGTATGTGTGTGTATGCATGCATGTATATATGTTTATTTTATCACCAAGTAGTTATCAATATATGCAATATATATCATTTAAATGATCATAATTTAATATTTAAATATTTATTAGACATCTCTACACAGTTATTAATCTTAGTTATATACCATAATATATGTTAAACCTAATATAATATAAATAACTTTTGAAAAAAAATGTCCTAATTTTACAACTATCTTCAATACTACAAAATTTAGATGCAAGACCTAGAGTTCACCTCAAACTAAAACACACTCACATAATCTCATTTACAATCTCATTTACAAGAATTCATATATTTATACAGTAGGCATTGAACTGATTGAACCTATGCCCCTACAATTCATCTACCTCCACTAGAATCTCTCCTCCCACCCCTATCAAGCCTGCTAAAGTGATGCACTCGATTCTATACGTAACATACCCGCAGTTCATCCACCCACCCCTACGATTTTTTATCGCCTGCCATGCGAGCATCCTGCTAGAGTAACGCATGTTACGTATAGAATCTGGAATCGACTAGAAATGCAGGGTGGGAAGCAATAGTTTCGTTAATCAACCTGCCCTCCCCTCCCTTGAAAACGTCGGATGGAATGCCCTACAATTCAAAAATTATTGTCGGATGGAATTCCATTTTTCCATCCTTCAAATCGGGCCAAACTTCTTCGAAAACGTCACTACAATGTGGCCTTTCTTATCCGTGAATTTCGGGAACATCGTGGCAATGTGGGATCTTCTGTTATTATGAGCCACCTGAGCCTGTATCTTGTATTATGAGCCTGTACCCCCTTTCTCGCCAACATGCCACCCCGAGGATTCTTTGTTAGCACCAGCCCACCACCCGGATGTTGGGTCGCTTTGTCAATCATATGAGCCAGACAAATGCCCTTTAAATAGTAGGGGATCGACCCGGCATTATTATGGGTTTATCAAGCAAAAAAAAAACCCTTCCCCCTACCATTCTAAAGGGCTAGCGGACTAATTAATTAACAATAACTGTCCCCTTTTCATGGCACTTATGGTGTCCTTACCTTACCTTAGTGCTAGTGGGGGTGAGGGTGGCTGCGCTGCCGGAACGAGCTATTTGAAAGGGCGGCGGGCCAGCGGACTGGACGGAGAAGGGATAGCTAGCCCACCCGGGGAGGGAGGATGAAGGTTGTGGGGATGGAGCTCATAATACGAAAATGAACCACAATGTGCAGGGCAGCTCCACCTGCTCACTATCTGCATCTCGAAGAGTGCGCCCCGAGACCCAGCACATGAAGGGACTACCATACCAAACCATTCCAGTAGGTACCTACTGGCAGATTCTAGATGGAGAGGCCGGGTTTTGAACCGACAGGGAAGAATAGGTATCCTGATGGACCGGGCTTAGTGAGCCTTACGGTAATCCCTTGCCCTTGTATAGCTCGAAGGGAACGTCAAGTGGTTCCTGGCATGTATACTTTTATAAGTATGAAAAAGGATTAGTAGACCTTATTATAATAATAATATAAATATATAAATATATATATTTATATTGATTGATTCAGAATAATCAGCAATGATTCTATGTTATTGAATCAATAGGGAGTTTGTCCAAGTTATTTCAAAAGGAATAAAAACTACTTGAAATAACTATGAAAATAAATTAAGAGATCTCTTTTCCTTTTTACACTGATGCTGACTAAAGAAAAAGATAGTAATCCAGTTTTTATTTTTATTAGTCACTATATTTCATTAAGTGAGTAACAATGAAATGGGAAGGTTATAACCCATAAAACCTTCCAAGTATTCAAAAAAACATCGGGCTGAAATGAAAATCTGAGGTTTAGATTTATTCATCTATTGAGATCTCGACAAGATAATTCCTATTGATCGTCCATACTAGTTGTTCTCTAGGTGATTTATACCATGAATAGGATAAAAGATCGTTCAAAAGGCCTATAGCGATTTATTTTGCATAAGAATGAGCCAACTTGAAATTTGAGCATTATCACTATGAAGTTTTTTTCCTTCTTATTGTAGGAAAGGATGGATTATTCTCAATCCTCTTCCTTCATACAAAGAAATGATTTTTTGTATTTTACAAACAATGTACTTTCTTCAAAAAAGTATTTGGGTGTTCTTGTTTAAGCCGTATGAAAGGAAATTTTCATATACGGTTTTCAGAGGGGGAATTTGAGTTTACCTATCTCAATAAAGTATACGATTGGTTTGAAGAGCATCTCGACATTCAAGCAATTGCGGATGATATCACTAGTAAATATGTTCCTCCTCATGTGAATATATTTTATTGCCTAGGAGGAATCACACTTACTTCTTTTTTGGTACAAGTAGCTACCAGTTTTGCTATGACTTTTTACTATCGTCCCACCGTTCTAGAAGCTTTTGCCTCTATTCAATACATAATAACTGAAGTTAACTTCGGTTGGCTAATCCGATCGGTCCATCAATGGTCGGCAAGTATGATGGTTTTAATGATGATCTTACATGTATTTTGCGTTTATTTAACAGGTGGATTCAAAAAACCTCACGAATTAACTTGGGTTACGGGTGTAATTCTAGCCTTATTAACCATATCTTTCAGTGTAACCGGTTATTCTTTGCCTTGGGATCAAATTGGTTATTGGGCATTCAAAATAGTGATCAGTGTGCCTGAGGCCATTATGTTAATAGGAACTCCTTTGGTAGAGTTATTACGCGGGAGTATTATCCTCTTCTCTTTATTCATGTTTAGATTATCTATTTTACTCAACAAATCATTAGATACAAAAGTATTTTTTCTTAGTGAACATGCCATGGTTAATTACCTTTCTTTTTATTGATAGAAAAAAAAAATGGATTTACAACTATTCTTACTTGCGTCGACGAAGAATTGAAACATCACTAGATTTATTTCTTTTCCGACTCTTAAGTCATGATTATTTTAATAACTAAAACTAAATAAAATAGGGTAACAAATCTTTATAGGTCATAATGACCTTGTAGGAGAATCACAATAACAATTTGGAACTACAAATTCAATTATATAGAATATAGTCCCAATTGACGTGTGACTAAAAAGTATAATGACTCTTTACTTACCATGTTTAATATTATTAGAGAAGATCATGCACTTTTTTGTGCTATTGGAAAAAAAATATGCAAAGCTTGCCGACACTGAATGAAAGTCTCGCTAACGTAGGATTTGAAATATTGACGTAGGCTCTGTGCTTTTAAGGGTATTTAAAGCCATGCGAAGAAAGCATGAGAGATTCTTATCATGGGAACTGAACTTTTCAGGAAAAGAAATCTTACCATGAAAATATTAACAAACAACTGCAAGAAAATATCTCAACAAAGTACATGACATGTTTGAACAAAAGCCATCCACATACAACTCAGTGTTAGACAACAAACAACACAGTACCGCATAAATAACAATCTCAAAGTACAGCAAAAGCAGACTGGAAAAAAAAAGCAAACGTGAATGGCCACGGATAAATCTACGTTTGGTTACAATTTCAACGCCAAAATGTTTTTTTTATAAGCAACTAGAAAAAAAAGCAAGGAATTGATTTGAAATATTGACATGTATTCAACGCTCAAAAAAAAATTTCTTTTCTATTGATTTGAGCAGGCCTAGAATTTGACAGGCAAAATGGCTGTTTTTTCACTTTTGAACCGTATTTGACAGCTTAAAAATTAGTAGAATGTATGCATTGACATACTATTTTTTTCTATAACCGTATAGATGACACTTCAAACTATAAATAAACCGTAAAAAAATATAGTAAGTAATATATATATTAGTTTAGAATGTTTATTATAAAAATACAAATTTATATAGAATATAGAAGGATGTAGTTGTTTCTAATTTTATAATATTTTAATATTATTTTTTAGAATAGTTTTATTTTTTCATATGAATTTAGAAACTTGTCATAATTGAAATGATAGAATATAATTGATAAAATATTTTAATATGAATTTTTATAATATATTCTATTTTTTTATATATGAATTTAGAAACTTAGTCAATTTAATTTTTTAAATATATTTAATAAGATTGTTATAGAAACTTGTCATAATATATATAATTTTAAAATTTAAATGTTTATTATTACTAAATTAGTAATTATTAATTGATTATCATTTAATGTTAATATATAATATATTAGTGTATTAATTTATAAACTTATTTAGTAAATTTAAGATTTTTGCATATATTACTAATTTATCATTATTCTCATTAAGATAATGATTTTCATTTCTTCTCAAGAAAGATGTGCATTGATTTTCATTGCTTCAATCTTCTACTTTTATATTTTTTGACAGTTAATTTTTTTCTTAAAACGACAAATGAAAGGCATTGAAATGACTAAATTGTCATCAAAAATTCATATGACAGGTAGGGGTGACCGTCAAATTCCAGGCCTGGATCTGATCATTGAACAGAGAATGGTAAGCGGCCCCATTCACATTAGACTAACATCCTCTACACTTAATATGTTGCTTAATGTGTCTGGTTCAAAGCTGGCTCAGATCTATTCCCACCTAAATGTTGTTGTTCAAGCCTTTCTCACATTTAGTTTTGCACAGGGACATGAGATGAAGGTTGTAGAGGCAGATGGGCATTACATAGAGCCCGTGGAAATAGACAACTTGGGTGTATATTCTATTCTGATAAAAGCGAACCAGGGCCCTTCCCAAAACTATTGGATGGGTGTGAACGTGAAAGGTAGAGAGCCGAAGACGTCGTATGGACTGGCCATCCTGAACTATCTTCCCAATCCCTCAATGAAAGTCCCCACGAGCCCACTATGGAATGACTACATCTACAACAATGCTCTGACTAAGACTCTCAAAGGATGCAAAGAACTTCCCCCGCTTCATTCCCACAGGCGCCTCTCTTCCAATCCCTCCATTTGGGTTGGACCCCGGGTACATTTCATTTACCATACTTCTATTTTGTATTTTATAATATTATATTTGTTATTAAATATTAATATTTCAATGTTGAAAAAGTATCAAACTGAAGATAACAATAAGAATTTATGTTAACACACTCACACCATCATGTTTCACCTCTTGCTATCATTCTAGAATACATTTAGCATTAACAAAGTCTCCATTTCATTTACCATACTTGTATTTTGTATTTTAGAAATATTATATTTTTTATTAAATATTAATATAATTTCAATGTTGAAATAGTATCAAATTGAAGATAAAAACAATAATTTTTGTTAACACATTCACACCATCATATTTCACCTCTTGCTATCATTATAGAATACCTTTCAACATTAACAAAGTCTCTATTTCATTCACCATACTTGTATTTTAGAAATTATATTATATTTTTATTAAATATTAATATAATTCCAATATTGAAATAGTATCAAATTGAAGATAAAAATAATTTTTTTTGTTAACACACTCACACCATCATATTTCACCTCTTGCTATCGTTCTAGAATACCTTTCAGCATTAACAAAGTCTCGTGTGTGTGTGTGCCTATATATATATATAAGTTATCATTCATTGTTTTACTAATTCTTTTGTTTCACTTTTACTTTTAATGCTACTTTTTAAATTTATGTTCAATATTCAACATTTATTATTTGATGTGTAAATAGTCCATATGTAATGTAAAGTATGTTTGAAGTGAAAAAGTAATCGATAGGTTGTCAAAGCACTTACCTCACAAGAATAAAGAGGTCCCCCTTTTAATGTTTTATCTTTCTTTTATGCAATATATATTTTCACTATGCAATATCTTTCTTTGATATGTTATAAAGAAGAAAATATATCATTAAAAAAATGTAGTACATTTTAAAATCTCTACATGTCAATGTGCTATAGTTTAGTATTCCTAGATGTAAATATGTTATGTTATGTTGAACAAACAAATAAACTACAATGTGGATTTAGTTGGCATTAATTCTTGTATAATGAAAAATGAGAAAAAGTTGTATTTTAGAATTAATGGATTCAAATGTGCCAAGACGATGATATTTTTCATAATGTGTGAAGTTGTGATTTTTATCAAAATTCCTTAAAATCAAAGCTTAGTGTCTGTGATTTAAGCCACCCGAAAAATGAGACTCTCTCATTTATTATTCAAACTTATTAACCTATCTAATCATGTTTTATAATGAATAATTATTAAAGAAAAATACATGTTAAAGATTTCGCAAATTAAAGAACGAGATGAATAAACTTCATGTTGAACAAATTATCATGATCAAGCTTTCTTGAATCAAATTAAAACCAGAATGCATACTTCACTCCTATTAGAATCACCTTCATACACTAACTCGTCCCCCTCCCCTTGAATGCACACATTTTAAAGATGACAAGAACCGACGTCGTCAATTTAAACGGTGAACTGAATACGTTCATAGAATGCATAAAGGTGGTGAATGATTTAAACGGTGACCTGTGCAACTAAGGGACTTCGTTTTATATTATTTTTGTGGGTGAAATACACACTTCTATTATGTATTTCAGAAATATTATATTTATTTTTAAATATTAATATTTTGATGTTATAATAATATTAAATTGAAAATAAAGATAAGAATTTTTATTAACACATTCATATTATTATTTCTCACTTTCAATATCAACAAAGTTTCATATATATATAAAAAACAAGACATAAAAAAAAATTTAATTTATTTTATTTTTCTAAGTAAATTTTTATTTTAATCTTTAAAAAAGTTATCATTCATTGTTTTAATAACTTTTTTGTTTTAATTTTACTTTTAATTTTATTAATATTTTTTAAATTTGTGTTAATTATTAAATATTTATTATTTGATGTGTAGGTAATCTATATGTAATGTAAAATATGTGTTTGAAATGAAAAAAGTAATTGATCGGTTGTCAAAGCACTTACCTCACAAGAATAAACAGACTCTTCTTTAAGAATAGTCGCAATGGAGAGAGTTTTCGGGTTGGGCACGTCTCAAACCTAAGAAAGCCTTATCAAGCTAATGATCCAAGACATCACTAAATAATATATTTTCACTATGTAATATCTTTCTTTGATATATTATAAATAAAAAAACATTTCATGAATTAAACTGTAGTATGTTTTAAAATTTATACATGTGAATGTGCTACATTTTAGTATCCCTCGATGTAAATATGTTAAGTTATGTTGAATAAACAAATAAACTACAAAATAAATATACTTGACATTAATTCTTGTACAAATTTCCGCATTCTTTCGCAACGAAAAATGAGAAAAAGTTATCTTTTTAGAATGAATGGAATTGAAATGTGACAAGAAGGTGATATTTTTCATAGTATGTGAAATTATGGTTTTTATCCAAATTAGACTCTACGATTTATCATTCAAACTTATTAACATATCCATCATGTTCTATAATGAATAATTACTAAAGCAAAATACTTGTTAAAGGTTTTTCAAGTCAAAGAGCAAGTTGAATAAACTTGATATTGAAAAAAATATCATGGTTGAGATTTCTTAAGTCAAATTAGTACCAAGATAGGTGACCTCTTAAGAAATCTCCATTCTTTACTTTTATTAGAATCACCCAGATACAATGACTACTAAATTAAAAAGACAAATTTATGTGAACCACTACTTATGAAATATAAAATATGCAAGTTTACATCTTCTCATGTAAATAATCCATACTAACATCAAAATAACCATACACCTTTCAAATCTTAATATAAAATATCAATTTTTTAAAGAATTCATGAGGAAGAACCCACAACGTCAATTTAAATCTTGTTATATCAAAGTCACCAAGAATGAAATTGTTTGGGCTAGCCAACAAATCCATGGACGTTGAAATAATTTTTTGTTTGAAGTTTTGCAGAAGGTCCTAATAGGTTGGTGAATATCGCGGACCGTAATGCTCACAATAGCCCTTCATGGAGATGTATTATGGGACTTTTAACATACACCTAGGTGGAGAATCTCATGGTCTGCCAAATTACACATGACACAAAATTACGTCTCACATTCTCCAACCACATGCATACTCTACTTCAATAAAAATAAATTTTATGTTATATATTGACATATATGTCAAGTTTCATGTAAGATGCATATAAATATATGTGTTCTTAATTATCAAAAATACGAAATTAAAAAAGTATTAAATATTAAATATTAAATATTTACAAAATTATAAAGTTAAAAGAATAATATACAAATTTAATTATCAAAATTAAACCAATAATTTTTAAACAAGTATTAAATACTGATATTTAAAATATTACAAATTTAAACTAATGATAGATAAATTTTCTATATCAAAACATTATTCTAATATATAACAAATTTACAATTATATTTAATCTAATTATTAAAACAACTACTACCAACATTTAAATCATCCCCTCAAATAAAAAACTTCCTATCTGCTTAAAAAACTAAATCTTTGGACGTTGAAATAAAACAAATTTAAAGTTTTGCGGAAGGTCCCGCTAAGTTGGTGAACATTTTGAATACGTTCGCGGAATGCATAAAGGTGGTGAATGATTTAAACAGCGACCTCCACAACTTTCAAATTTATGGACTGACTAAATCACATACTAAGGGACTCCATTCTATATTTTTTTTTGTAGGTGGAACACAGAAGAAATGGTAAAAGAGCTATCTTGGAACCTGAACCTACCAGAAAAAGAAATCTTCCAGAAACCTTTGAAAGAATCAATAAAATTTATTTAAAATTTAGAATTAAAGTGAAATAGAATTAGCAATACCAACTAATGTAAGGAAATCTCTCAACAAACTACTGTAAGGAAAATCTAGTCAACAAAGTACATGACGTGTTTAAAGAAAAGTCATCCACATGTGTAAGACATCTAACAACGTCGTACCGTATAAATAACAATATCAAAGTATAGCAAAAGCAGTCAGAAAAACAAAGCATATATTTATGCTTGGTTACAATTTCAATGCCTAAATGTTTTTTAAAGCAACTAGGGGAGAGGACCCAGTAGTCGTGCACCCTAACTTCGCGCTTATCAAAATCTTACATGGAAATTTTAAATCACTCCCAAACCCAATCTAACTCCTATAACCAAAATGAAATGGAACACCAAACCACTATCCGAAAACAAAACATGCTACTATAAGCTCTTTCAATTCAATCATTTTGTTTAAGAAAAGTTATATCTATTATTAAATGTCAATATCTGGATGTTGAAATAGTTATCAAATTTAACATATAGATAAGAAGTTTTGTTAACAGATTCTTATCATCATATTTCATCTCTTGTTATCATTGTAGAATACTTTTTAGCATTAATAAAGTCATATATATAAGAGAAATATTACAAGATACATATAAAGATTTAATTTATTTTATTTTTTATAGTAAATTTTTACTTTAATCTTTGAAAAAGTTTTTGATTAAAATAAAATGGGTTTTACAAGACCCAAAACCCAAATTCAAAAATAGAATAAGCAAAACAGTAGCAAAATAGTCTAGAGCCAAAAGCCAAACAGAAACAAAAATAGGGGAAACACCCCACAAAGCCTAACTAAAAAGCAACATTTAAAGCCCTTGGAAAACCTACAAAAAACTAAGCAAGAGCTTCCATGAGCTCAGAATGTTTCTCAATAATGTTCTTGGTGATATATTCTAGCTCCTCCATGATGCTTCTAGTGGTACTTTTCTCTTGATTCCTACTCCTGGCCTTGGTGGATGGGCCAGTAGACACCTACACCTCTGATCCCTGTGGATTAGTATCCAAGTTTTTTCTTTTAGATTTAGCGGCATATGGCAGAATACTATTGAATGGATGGGCTTTATGGATTGCAATTTTCTCATTCAACTTTTTAAGGCCTTCAGCACTATTATTCATTGGTTCTTTACTAATGTCAACCAAAACTCTGAGACTTCCCTTTAACTCTTCCATTCCTTTCTCCAGATTGGCAATTCTGGATTCATGCTTTATTTTTATGACCCTAACGTCTTTAGTGAATTTTTGGGTCATTTTAACGAGCTTATCATTTTTATCAAACATCGAGTTCTCAATGAAGGTTTTAATAATATCATTCGTTGTGTTAATAATTCTTTTGTTTTACTTTTACTTGTGTATTATTATGTTTTTACTTTATGTTTATTATTTGACATGCAAATAGTCCATATGTAATATAAAGTATTTTAGAAGTGAAAAACATAATTGATAGGTTGTCAAAGCACTTATATCATAAGAATAAAGATAACCCCTTTTAATGTTTTATCGTTCTCTTATGCAAAGAAGTGTAGTTGGGGTAGAGAGAGTGTTCAAGGGTCGAGTACTTCTCCAACCTATAAAACCAAAACCTCATCTAGGACAATGAATACTAAATAATATATTTTCACTCAATAAATAATATAGTATCACTATCTAATACCTTTCTTTGATATATTATAAATAAGCAAACATATCATGAAAAAAAATTATAGTACGTTTAAAATCTCTACATACGGTTGTGCCACATTTTGGTATCCTTAGATGTAAATATGTTATGTTGAATAAACAAATAAAGTGCAAAATAGATATTCTTGGCATTAATTCTTGTACAAATGTGTACATTCTTTCACAATGAAAAATGAGAAAATTTCATTTTTAAGAATGAATGACAGGAAGACAATATTTTTTAGTGTATAAGTTATGATGTTTTATCAATATTAGACTCTATGGTTTATAATTCAAACTTATTTAACCTATCTTTTATGCTCTATAATGAATAATTGCTAAAGAAAAATACTTGTGAAAGGTTTTGCAAATCAAGGAGCAAGTTAAATAGACTTTGAATATTGAGCAAAATATCATGGTTGAGAATTCTTAAGTCAAATTATTACTGAGATAGCTAACCATTTTAGGAAGTCTTCATGCTCCACTCCTTCTAGAATCACCTAATGACTATTAAGTAGAAAGATAAATTTATGTAAACTATTAGTCATGAAATATGAGATATGCAAATTCACATTTTCTAATATTAAGAATCCATAATAACATAAAAATAACCATCTTACATCTCAAATCTGAAACAAACTATCAAATTTTCAAAAAATTAATGAAAACATCCAAATACATCACATTACTGAGCTCCCCCAACTGTGACATCTACTGAGACGACCCCCATGAGATAATACAAACTCTTGTACTTTCTTTAACCCTAGTCGATAGCTACAATGCATTAACCCAATCTTCTAATCTACCAAGGAAAGTCGCATGCTCTCTTGGAATAACCAAAGAAACTTTTCATGTATTGGAATTTTTTTTCTTATGAATGAAAAACATTAATTTCAGAAGCTAGAAGGGCTTCGATTATTCTTTTTCAAGGCTACACAGCCACACGTTAGCACTGTAAGACAACACCAATAGTCGGGCTGCACACTTTGAGGATAGTATATACTAGTTGGAGACAAGTGGTGAGGGTTCTATTTTATTTCGAGCAATAAAACAACATCTCCACAAAACTGAAACATGGCATATTTCATGCATTTACCTGTCATTTGCATGTCAAATTGTTTCAAAAATGGATTTTTGTTTACGGACATTTGATGTTATTGTAGATGTCTCTCGGCATAATTAGTACATGTATCAAGAGGAGGTGCAATGGATATGCTAATTGTATTTTATATAAAATGTGTTTACTTCCAAATTGGCTAAGAGGAGAGGTGATTACCAGACAAAATTTACTATTTGATGGCACGTGTAAATTCCATAGTTTGGTAGTGCATATTCCTCACAAGCAAACATCGTAGAATTAAATTACAATACATATTATGTGCTTACATAGAGAGCACAGGGATGCCCTAAACTAAATTTAGAGAGCTAAAGTGAAGCTAATATTAGCCTAATTAAATAAAAGCTAAAAAATACCTAATCTTAGCTTAAGTGAATAGAGTAATTAAATGATCTAATTAATTAATTTAATTAGATAAATGTTCTAATTACTCCAACACAATAGTATTTAGATGCATAGATTAATGGATCAATACAATAAACTAATCTTTTTTTAGAGAAATGGAACTATATTAAATGGTTATACAAAATGTCTAAGTATATAAGTCCAAAGACTAGGAATAACATAAGGAAACTATTTAGTTTACATGAAGACCATAAGGTTGAGTTCAACAAGTACATAACTGGAACAATCCTCACAAGTACTCCTAACATGCAACCTCCATACTAGAACACCACATGTGAGAACATCGTCAAAGTGTTTTACCACCCAAACATGAAACATATGCTTCCTCAAAATCCTTTGAATAAAGAATACATGACCCTTTACTTGAGGATTTCTAGTAATTTGAATTTAATGAGAATAATAGAATCTAGTGCAACATGATATATTTAACATTCTACATGTATATAAAAATGTTAATGCATTGATACCATGATATAGCCAAGAAAAGAAAAAATGATCATATAGTAAATATTTGCTAATGAATAACAAACTTTGGCTAAAGAATATTTTTAGGCTAACTACCGATATCTAGTAGAATTGAAATAAAACCTAGGTCCTTCTTTGTTACTCCATATTCAACACTTGTTTGACCACAAATAAAATAAAAAATCAGATACACAAGAATGAAACCATGCCTATCTACTTGATAACTATACAAGATTTAAATACTAATTCAATCACTATTATTCTATAAAGGTATTCATATCAACAAAATCGTGAGGCAATAATAAATGATAGCAAGTGATGGGAAAAATTTACCAATATCTTCTATTGCATTTGACAATTTAACTATCATACTCATTAACATGCTATAAATTGATAAAGAATCTATACCTTTGATCATTAATATAAAGATCCTAACCATTAATTCTCCATATAGCTTCAAAGGTTAAGAGGGCAAAATGTAGACACCTAAAATTGTCCAGTCTAATTAAATAAATATTTTATTTATTTAATTATTTTAGCCTAATTCTTCTATTAATTAAATAAATCTTTATTTATTTAATTAATTCATTTATCCTCTTCTAGCCTTATTTCTCATTTAAATAAATACACCTATTTATTTAAATTATCCTTTTTCTAAATTAAATAAATATTTTATTTATTTAATTATCCCACTTCTTCTATTAATTAAATAAATATTTATTTATTTAATTAATTCATTAACCTTTTCTACCCATGACACATGTCATTCATCTCTTAATTCCTACACTACCTACCTCTTTCATTATTTTGTTATTTCTTTTACCTACCCTCTAATCTTAGCCGGCCTCCTTTTACACCTCTCAATCTTATCCCTCCATTTCATATTGTGTCTTCTATATAAAGAGATGCTTCCCTCATTATCAAACCCTAATGAATGATCTTAAGGACTTGACTACACTACGATCCTACTTGCAACCACATTTCGTTCTTTGTTGAGCTCTTGTGCACATAAAATCTGAGAGCAAATATATCAAGCAAGATCAATGGAGATAGGAAGAATGGAGATCAAAACCCTATTGGACATGTGAAGGTATAATCTTTGTGATTTCCTTTGATTTGCATTGTCTTAGGTAATCTTCATATGTTATGGTGGATCTTTGTTGTTGTTAGGCTAGGGTTTTGTGGTTGAATTCATTTAGCCTTTCAACATCGTTATTATTGTTATCCATTTTCACCATATACATTTTGGCACACCCGGTGGGACTCTTGTCCCTTTTGCATTTAACATCCTTGTTGCAGATTTTGTATTTTGAAGTTGCAGATCTGACGTTTTCGGTAGCATTTTGATATTCCCGCGTCTGCGCACTTTCGGATCGCGTTTTTGTTTTTCTGGCGCGTCTGCGATATCTGGAATCACGTCTGTGTTACTGGTAGTATTTTATTTTGCAAGTTCCGAGAAAGCGCATTTGTGTTATTAAGTCGCGTCTGTGGTGTTTTTAACAGCGTCTGTGTCTAGAAATCGTGTCTGCGCTCTACAGGCGCGTCTGTGCCTCACAGAACCGCGTTTGTGTCATGAAGTCGCGTTTGTGTTGAAGGTAATCGCATCTACGTTCAACAGTTTCAAATTTTGGGTTTTTATTGATTCAGTTTTGGATTTTGCATTTAAGGTTTCAGATCTGGTTTATTTTGAAACTAACATTTTCAGATCTAGCTAATGAAATTGGTGCAGCTTGTCTTGAAAGCAAAATTGTTTTTGTTGAAGGCCCCTATTTTCACAAAGTCTTTTGGATTTAAAATTTACCTAACTTGTGTGCTTGCGGGAAGGGGTGATTATTTGAAACAATCCAAACTACTAACAACTCTTTGTTGCAGGTCCTTAGCAAGGGTTTTTGGATTTTTATTTGTGTGCCTTGTTTTCATAGACTAGCAAAACACTTCAATTGGTGCACTAAAATTGAATCATTGTCTTTTGTGTCTTGAGCAATAGGCTCTTTTTGTTTAATCTTTAGAGGGCCTGTCTTCCCGTGTGGTCATTAGGACTACTAGTGAGAAGAGAACGACCCAAGTGGTAGCAAGGAAAACCCACCTCTTCCGAAACACTATAAACAAATGTATTCATGGTGAAAACTATGAATAACGTGTGCTGATTAGTTCATACCGACACTATGTCTCCCCATAAACCCGTTTGATCAAATTTATTTGATCATTTGTAGGGCGTAACCCCTATTGGCTGGGAGCCTTCTGTATTTACAGAGCTGAAAGTGTCGCATGTATGGCCACACGAGCGGATGCCCTTACTAGCACCTTTTTGTTTTAGAAGCCCAAATCCTTCTAGTTGTTGGGGCAGGAGGTCAGACCTCTGGTAACGGCCCACACACATACGGTTCTTAGTAGAGATACAAAGTTCGCCACGGGGAGTTTTCGTGGGGACTGATGCTTGGCTGACCCAAGAAGTGAGTGCCGAGGGTGGAGCCAGTGAGGTCAAGCATCTAAGTATCCCCTCTGAATAGTGTAGCCTCGGGGGTAAAACCCCATGTGGGATCAACAACTATTGTCTTGGCCAGCCATAAGAATTGTGCTTGACTTATGTTAAACATTCAAAACATTCAAGACCAAATAGCAAAACATTGTGTCTTTTGTGTCTTCAAGTGTATGCAAAACATTTTTTTACATCAAACAACACACTTTTCTTGGAGTCATTTTGAGTCTAGACACTTGCAAACATTGGGTCTTCATCAACATTGTGTCCTCTTGTCACGAAAAAATAGTCAAACAGTCAGATTTGGTCACAACAAAAATGACTTCACAGATTGGAAAAGATTGCACAAATTTTGCAGAAACGCGTATGTGTCTGCAATAATAGCGTCTATGTTGTATAACCACGTCTGTGAAGGGCAGAAACGTGTCTGTGTTCCCAGAATCAACATTACACTTTGCACAAAATCTCAGAGACGCGTCTGTGTTGAACAGAGCCACGTCTGTGTCAGGAAACCGCGTCTGTGTTCAGAATTGAAAAAAAAAAAACTGTCACAGTCCAACAAACAAACACAATCAGTTTTGGAATTCTTGAGCTTCCTAGGTCATTTCTCCAGGGTTTCATTTAGCAGTCAACCTATCATTGGGTCTCACAAAGTCCATCATTGCTTCACATCTCACTTTACATTCACAATTGTCTAAACTTGAGTCAAAAGGTCACTTGCTTGTCCTCATCATACTTTGTCAACACACTACATATAACAACACTTTGCTAAGTGGTCCCTCATCAAGGTTTCTTACCTTTGGGTCTCATTTGGTCTTACTTAGAGTCAAGGTCAACTTACCTCATCAAGAGAAACTATCCTCTCTTTGGAAGCCATACCTACTCTACTACATACATACTTGGTCTTACACTTTGGACATTGCAAGTAAACCTCAGATTCATTTACATTCCATCCAACTCTTGGTCTTCCGTACTTTTTTCATTTTTCCTCTAGTCTCACACATCGCGGTCAATACCTAGTTCATGGTTGAAACTCATCTTCAAAAATTTAGGAGAGAAACTAAAGAGGCTCAAGAGTCCGCAAACATGAGTGTCTATGAGTATGACAATGATATCTTTTTCAATTCCGATCATACTACATTACCTGACATGGATGCCTATAGAAACATTCCAAATGTTGAGAACATGGACACTACAAACAACAATGCTACACATAATGACAATATGGACAACTTTTCTGTACATTCAGTAGATGTGGAAGAATCCATTATGAATCCCCACTTCAATCGATTGGTTGAGGAAATAATGAGGAGGGATAGACAATACTTCTTACAGATGATGGCACAAAGTGGGGCCAAGATACCTCATGATTTTGACATGTCTCAAATAATGGAAAATAGACCTTTGCAACAAACTCACTCCAACATGGATCAAGGAAGGCCTAATAGTGGAGGCAATAGAGGACCACATATGGTGCCTGAATCACCATCATCTTTGTTTCAAAAACCAGAGGTCCCACATACACATGGTCAAGCATATGATACTCACCTTTGCAAACCATTATGGAAGTCTTATGCAGAAAGATATGCTCAGTCACATACCAATGCTAAGGATCAACCACCAAAGCAATTGGATATTCAAAGGCATGCTCAAAATTTGGACACAAGGAAACCCCGTGTCAAATTCGGGGGCAACACATTAGAACATGACATGCCTGTAGAGTATGGTATACATGCACAAAATAGATATGGTGTTCCTTAACATGAATCTATACCAAGTGGTCCATATACACAGCATCACTATAGACCTCCTCCATATGAACATGTGTATAATCAATATCATCCATATATGCAACATGCTCCTCCTCCAATTGGTGCCTCAAGCATAGGGTATGGTCCAAGAAGTCGATCTCCACCTAAGAGCAATTTGGAGCAACAAATCAAGGACTTACAAAAGAAAATGGACGACATAAATACACCAAAGCCAACATACACCATGAGAGACATATGTCCTTATCCATTTGACAAGAGCATTCCAATGTCTCCTTTTCCTACACACTTTGTGACGCCTAAATTTGATAAGTATAGAGGAAAAGGGGATCCTAAGGCACACATAAGACAGTTTTTCACAGCTTGCATTGAGGTAGCAGCAGAAGAGACATATTTGATGAGATTATTCCCACAGAGCCTAGGCGATCAAGCTATGGAATGGTTCTCCCAACTTCCACCTGGTATTAAGTCATGGGGTGATCTAGCAGAGGCATTTATTCAATATTTCTCCTACAACATAGAGACAGACATATCAGTCACCACTTTGTGCAATACTAAGCAAAAAGAGGGAGAGTCTTTTGCATCATTTTTACAAAGATGGAGGAATCTAGCCAGCAGATGCTCTTGCGAAATTCCACAAAAACAAATGGTAGAGATGTTCACCCAAAATGTTAACAAAGACATTGGCTATGATCTAAGGAAAGCTTGTTTGTCAATGTTCAAGGACGTCATTGAAAAGGGCTTAGCAACAGAAAAGGTCCTAATCGAGCAAGGGGTCATTAAGATATTCAAAGAAAACAAAGATGACTTTAAAGGAAAAGATAAGCCAAGATTTTGGAACAAAAAAAAG
This sequence comes from Cryptomeria japonica, assembly GCF_030272615.1. NCBI lineage: Eukaryota > Viridiplantae > Streptophyta > Pinopsida > Cupressales > Cupressaceae > Cryptomeria > Cryptomeria japonica. The sequence continues at coordinate 193,090,545 of NC_081409.1, read as the reverse complement.
AACACAGTCAATGATGGTGTTGTTGACGCCAACACAGTGAGACCCAAATTCATCTTTTCGGGTTCAAGTTCTATAAACAATCAAGTGAATACTCAAACAACTTCCAGATCACGAAGGAAGTACACCCCATTGGGAGAACCACTTGAGTCAGTTTTCAAGAAGCTAGTGGCAAACAAGGTAATCACTATTCCAGATTTTCCTCCATATGAACCAAAGGTTAAACCAAATTGGTGGAATGACGATGAATATTGTGAATTTCATAAGAGCAAGGGTCATAAGACAGGATATTGTCATCGACTAAAGAACATCATACAAGATCTCATTGATAGAGGTGATATTGAAATTGAAGGACACTCATCCAATCAAGAACATGAGATGTTTAAGGAACCATTCCCAAAACATGACAAGGGAAAAGCTAAAGCCACAGAGGATCAAACCAACTATACCAGAGCATCCTACAACTATGATTCAACTATCAATCACATCTCGATGGACAATTATGTCTCTACCATTATCATCAAGGACAAAGCATCTGAGAATTCTACTCGGATACCCAGGATTGTCCTAAAAGGTGTTGGATCTTCTTCTGAACCTACCTCTGAATGTAATGTCACAACCCGCCGAGGTAAAATCACTTTGCAAGGTGCTCCAGCCAAGAACACCGCCTCCTCATCAACCAAACCTGAGTATGACCTTGTAGAACAGTTAGGGAAGACACCTGCACTCATCTCCATCCTTGAGCTATTGCGCATATCCCCTGCACATAAATCCATTCTTGACAAAATCTTGAGAGAAATAGTCGTTCCTACTGATCTGAATGTGGACCAGTTTCAAGCCATGGCGGGATACCTTTCCATTCCACATTCCCTTACTTTCACAGAAGCCGATGACGCCTCCGTAAGTCAGCCACATAATGCACCGCTACACATTGAAGCCTTCATACACAAACATCGAATAAAAAGAGTCCTAATAGATGGAGGAGCAGGTCTAAACATTTGTACATTGAGCACTATTAAACAATTGGGATATTCTGATAAAGCTGTGAATTCTACAAATCAAATCACCATCAAGGCATATGATGACGAAGAGCGTTCATCCAAGGGCACAGTCACCTTACCTCTCAGAGTTGGGCCAGTTACAAAGGATGTGGTTTGTCAAGTCTTGGATCTAGATCTCACTTATAACATATTGCTAGGACACCCTTGGATTCATGAAATGAGAGTAGTCCCATCTACATATCACCAATGCATTAAGTTTCCTCATAATGGAGTGGAGGTAACAGTTAACGGTGATCTTAATCCGTTCATATACTGCAATAACCTAAAATCAAAGACTGAGAACATCATTCCCAGTAATCGTGAGGTTGTTCCTTCTTTGGCATACATTGATCCTGAGTCATTAAAACCTTCGACATCAAAACAAGGTGAGCTTAAAGGCAAGTTTCAAGACAAGGGCATGGGGGAATATACTTTAAATCAGACCATGTACCTACGACAAGTCATGAGTTCCCCAAAAGAATATGGAAGACCACATCCTAACAAGCAAGTATCCATCATGATACTCAAATGGGACCCTACTACCTTTCAAAGATGGGGTGAACTGGAGGAGGAAGATTTATACAAAATGCTTTACAAAGACAATGAAGAGGACACACAAGATCACATCAGTCTACCATGTGAGAAATATGGCAAAGGCTTCAAAATTCTACAAAAATTCGGGTATGATGGAAAAAGCCCTCTTGGGTTATGAAAGGAAGGCATCATTGAACCTTTACAACCTAAATTGACTTTCAAAAAGGAACACTCGAAAGGACTTGGTTTCTTAACTTCCAAGGCCCACACCCAAAGGACAGAAGAAGCCTTACAAATCAAAGCTGCCAAAATTCAACAAGAGGATTGTTATTCCACAGATTCCAACGAAGGGGAATGGGATTTAGATAAGTCCTCCAGTGACTACGAGCTGACTGAGATATTCTGAGAGCCAGATGAACCAACAGAAGAAGAGGAATTTTATAACAAGTTCAGAGTTGGTAAAGAAACAACCCATAAGGATTCCACATAGTCCTTGTCTCAAGGTTCTAGGTTGAAATCACATAGGATGAGAATACCTATCCCAGAATGCGCTACTAGTGATGATAATTTGGATTCGCTCGCGATCGAGACTGATGAGGAGAGTGCCATCGATGACCTCGATAATTACCTTGACATACCCAAATATAACTGCATCTTCACTCTGAGCCCCATTAACTTCGAAGACATTAACGGCCTTCCCCTTGTTCACCACCAACTCATTGACTGGGATCATGAAGGACCTGCACAGTTTGACACATTCCAAAATGATGAAGCTTTTATTGATTATCTTGGCATACGAGACGATCTTCCTCTTGGCGACCACAAGGCTGGATACACTATAGAACTCAACAGCGTGGCATATTTTGGTGAGGGTGTCGGACCTTCCAGTCGCAAAAATGAGAAAATAAGAACAAATCAAGGGTCTTATGGCGAAAACCACACTGTGGCGCTGTCTGACCCCAAAAAAGTAAAAAGAAAGGATGTATCTGAGGGCAAAAACCTCTTTGAGGCACTTGAAGATGGAAGGCTCGACATTCTTCCAGCATCATCTGAGGAAAAGTCATCCATGTTGGTAGAGGAGACTATCAAAATAAACATTGGTATAGAAGAGGTTCCACACAACATATTCCTAGCTCAATCATTGACAGAGTCCGAAAGGTCAAAATTCATAAGTTTCTTCAAAGAACGACAAATTAACCTTGCCTGGTCATACACTGATATGCCTGGATTGGATCCGGATTTGGTAATGCACCATTTGATAGTTAAATCGGGGGCAAAACTAGTGAAACAGAAATTAAGAAAGATGCATCCACAAGTGGCATTACTCGTCAAAGCAGAACTTGAGAAATTATTGGATGTCGGATTCATATGCCCAATTGATTATCCTGAATGGATCTCCAACTTAGTGCCTGTCAGTAAACCAGATCGCAGCATCAGAATATGTACAGATTTCAAAGACATCAACAAAGCTTGTCCAAAGGATGACTTCCCATTGCCAAATATTGACTTAATTGTTGATCTCACAGCAGGTCATGAAATGTAATCATTAATGGATGGATTCTCTGGTTATAATCAAATAAGGATCGCGCCCGAGGATCAACACAAAACATCATTCACTTGTCCTTGGGGAACTTTCTGCTAGAATGTCATGCCCTTCGGGCTAAAAAATGTAGGTGCTACATATCAAAGAGCCATGACTACTATCTTTCATGACCTCATGCACGTAACCATGGAAGATTATGTCAATGACCTCTTGGGCAAATCAATAGACAGAAATACACATTTGGACATACTTTCAGTTGTCTTTGATCGGTTGGAAAAATACAAAGTAAGATTAAACCCCAAGAAATGTGTCTTTGGAGTAACCTCCGGGAAGCTCCTAGGATTCATTGTATCCAAAAGAGGAATCGAAGTTGATCCAGCAAAAGTAAAAGCCATCTTGGAGATGCAACCACCAAGAAATATCAGTCAACTTCGATCCTTACAAGGCAGACTCCAGTCCATCCGAAGATTCATAGCACAACTTGCAGATAAGTGTAATCCTTTTCAGCACCTGCTACATAAAAACATCAAATTCAAATGGGATGATAACTGTCAACAGGCTTTCTAGACGCTCAAAGATTATCTTCTAAATCCGTCAGTTTTGATGCCACCAGTTCCAAATCAACCTCTGTTACTATACATATCAGCTACTCCAACAGCACTGGGGGCACTCTTAGCACAACAAATTGCCAAGGGCAAAGAAAAAGCAGTATACTATATCAGTCGCACATTGGTGGGATATGAGCTAAACTACACACCAATTGAGTGTGCATGTCTCGTCGTGGTCTTTGTTTCACAGAAATTATGACATTACATGCTCACTCATAAGACTAAGTTAGTTGCAAGGATCGATCCATTGAAATACCTTCTCAATAAAGCAACACTTACTAGGCGATTGGCCAAATGGGTTATGATCCTGAGTGAATTTGACATAGAGTATGTGGACAGAAAAGCAATAAAAGGACAAGCCATCGCCGATCAATTAGCAGATGCTCCCATGATAGATGATGTTCCTCTAAGTTCAAAATTTCCAGATGAATCTATTTTAACAATGTCGCATGCAAAGCCATGGCAACTGTACTTCGACGGCTCATACACACAGTATGGGGCAGGAGCTGGCATCCTCTTTATAACTCCTCAAGGGGATTCTATACCAAAATCATACCGCTTATCATTTCCTTGCACTAACAATATAGCGGAATATGAGGCATTAACAACAGGATTACGAGTTGCAGTTCAATGGAAGATCCAGGAACTTCATGTTTTTGGGGACTCCCAACTTGTCATCCATCAAGCAACTAATGATTACCAAACAAAAGATAAAAAATTAATGCCTTATAAACAAATGGTGGATGACCTGAAACAACACTTCACAAAGATAGACTTTGAGCAGATACTAAGAGAGTAGAATCATGCCACAGATGCCATGGCTACAATTGCTTCATTGATTGATCTACCTCCAAACGAGACCCGCTATGAGTTCTTGGTGGATAACCTTTTGGTTCCTTCATATGAGATCATGCCTACTGAGACGATATGTGTCATCGATCCCGAGTCCCAGTTATATGGTTCCATTTTCACATACCTTCGTGACAATACTCTACCTCTTGATCTATCAAATAACCAACGTCACACTTTTATTCGCCAATCCTCTCGATATGTCATCTTAGCTGATATCCTATACCGGCGAGGTCTAGATGGCACTCTTCTTAGATGTTTAGAAAGTGACGAGGCTCAGATTGCGTTACGTGAAGTGCATGAAGGGATATGTGGTCCGCATGCTAGTGGTCCTACCTTGGCCAAGAAACTCATCAGGACTGGATATTACTGGCCCAATATAGAAAAAGACTCATATCAGTTTGTCAAGAAATGTAAGTAATGCCAAATTCATGGAGACCTCATACATGCACCAGCACAAGAACTTCAGCCACTTTCGTCTCCTTGGCCCTTTTGTCAGTGGGGACTCGATCTCATAGGCAAGATTCACCCTCCTTCTTCCAATGGTCATAAATTCATTATCACTACCACATAGTATTTTACAAAATGGATTGAAGTTGTGCCTCTCACACAAGTCATAGGAAAACAAATTGCTACATTCATCCTCAACTATATCATTTGTCGATACGGTATTCCTCTTTCCATTATCACTGATAACGAGCGTCCCTTCAAAAATCAAGATGTTCGTGAACTCTGTGACCGCTTCCATATTTCCCATCATTTCTCCACACCATATTACCCCCAAGGTAATGGCCAAGCTGAGGCATCTAATAAAACAATCCTTAAAATCCTAAAGAAGACAATCGACGATGTTGGCCATAATTGGCATATCCAACTTAATCCTGCACTTTGGGCCTACCGCACAAGTGTCCGCACACCTATAGGAGCTACACCCTATTCACTTGTCTACGGCACTGAAGCCATCTTGCCTATTGAGGTCGAGCTACCCTCTTTATGGGTCTCTTTGCAAAACATCATCAGTGATGAATACTATAGGGTCTCTCGCTTACAAGAACTGGAACTATTGGATGAACAAAAACAAACTGCTTTTAATCATCTCAAGGCTTACCAACAACGAATGAGTCGCAGCTACAATCACAAGGTCAAACCTCACACATTTGAGGTAGGTGATTTGGTTCTCAGAGAAAACCCCAAAAATCAGCAAGATAGAGAGAAGAAGGGCAAGTTCGAACCAAATTGGCTTGGTCCTTACATCATTACAGCAGCATATGGATCTGGGGTATATCAGCTCTCAACTATAGAAGGTGAACCTTTGGAGGATCCTATCAACAGCATGCACCTTCGCAAGTTTTACACATAGCTCTTCAGAGTATCCTAATTCGAAAAATACAAAAAAATCAAAAAAATTCAAAAATACAAAAAAATTATAAAACAAAAAAATCGTTACTTGGTGAAAACCTGACAAACAGGCGCCTTGTGACACAAAAAACATTGAAAAATCAAAAAAAGTAAAGAGAAATAATTTCTTCCAACGGTGAAAACCACTTCGGTGGCGCCCTGGGCAAGTACCATGGTGAAAACTGGGTCACCAGCGTCATGCGTAGAGACATTTCTCCTTCCTCCTTCAGGATTCACTTTCATCCTTTCACTTTGCACACACTCACAACCTATTCATTCATAATAAACTTACCCATTCCCATCATGGCTTGTTATTGATCTACCCAAGATTCGTTCACCATTCATAATAAACATTCATTTTCATCCCTTTCCATCCATAATAAATCAGCTCCTATCTGTGGCTAAGGCAAAATCCTACGTCTAGTGATGGGTGTGGAACTAAGAACATCACATGTTTCGAGGAGTACAGTTTCTTCCAGCTTCCTTCAGTCTATCCGCGCACAATCTGCAACAAAGCAACATTTGCATCACAGATCCACAATAAAGTTTCATCTTCTCCGCAATAAAGTATCAGTTTCATGGATTCAGTCAGTTTCAGATGAGACACAGCAGCAACAATGGGCTTCAACAAATCAAATCTTTCAACAGACTCAGACAACATATGGTTCAGTGCTATCTATCCTTTCTGTGAAAGTAAACATTGTGACCACAATCAAATAAGACTTATACAAGTGACAAGAGACACTAAACTTGAGGACTACAGTGGATGTTGGTGTCGAGTCTTGGTTTTCTTTTGATTTTATCTTTTAGTGACATGTCTTTTAGCTTTTCTAGGATGTCTCTGACTAGAGATTCTATCTCTAGGATGTCTTTGACTAGAAAGGCGAGGATGGGGTATCGTCAGCTATTTGTATTTGTTGTCTATGGATTGTCTCTTAGTAATGCTATGACTTGTCCAAGGATATGAGGACACTATGAGTCAAGTATGAACTGGGGCATTCCTTGTTTGTGACTGTCTTATCTCCATGCAAATGGGTACAATGACTTTCTGGGTCGAACATATGCCTTGATTGTCATAACCTACGTGCCATAATAAATCTCAATGATGATAACGCACAAGAATCTCTTTCACTTTCATATCTTCTATCTTTCATCCCCCTTTCTTGATTGACTTCCATCATCCTTCTTGAGTCCGCGTAGCCTACTATCACATGACTGAGTATAATGACACACCCAAAACATTTGCATTTCATGTAGTTGCACCTACATTACCACATATAAGCATTTCATACATACATATAGATATCACAACTGCACACAACACCTGTTAGCACAATTTACATTTGCATTATCATATTCATCTGCATTACATACATTCACATTTGTATTGGCATAACATTATAAAACATAAAAGAACAAAAATATTGCATTGCATCATATACATATTTGCATCCACATCATAAACATCACATAAGAACATCTCATCATATAGGTACACATGCATATAGCTGCCACAAAAATGAATCATCTCATATATATAATCATAAAGTGTCATGATACAATGATGTCAAAATCCTATGGCTACAAAGCACCCGCAGGTGTCTACATCATCATACAAAAATGGTACAATACTGATACATAGGGAGCCCTCTACGGCTATGATGAACTCCCTCCCTCGGAGCCGCCTGGCCTCGATGGAATCTGAGCCCCTGAAGGACCCGCCCCAGGATCATCCCTCCTATCTCCTCTATCTGGTGGTGGTGGAGGACCCATAACCCCACCACTCGATGCCTGTCTCCTCCAGCTCCCTCCCGTAGCTCTCGCTATCCGCGATGGTCTATGGAAGCTCCTCGCCCGTAGATCCGTTGGCACTGCACCATAATAGAGATCCCACTAGTGGGCAATCTCCTCCCCTGCCCACAGGACATAGGCATATCCGGCTCCTGTATCCTTTGCTGCCTGCCTCCCAGCCCTCAGTGTTGTCTTAGCCTCTGTATAACGCTAAATAGCCTGATCTCGCTCCCGCTCAGTATCTCTGAGCCTCCTCCTGAGTTGATCCCTCTCCCTCTCCAACTCTTGGATCTCATCTGCCTGTCCCTGACAGATCTCCCTCAGCTCTATCAGCTCATCCTCCTCTGCATCAACCCCCTCTGGCTCTGCCTGTGGCTCCCCCTATACGGGTGCCTGCCCCTGTGCCTATGCTTGTACCTGTATGGGTGCCTATACTGGTACCTGTCCCTATCCCTGTCCCTATACCTGTCCCTGTCTGGGACCCTGTGCTGCTGGCACCTATAGCGGCAATCCACCGCAACCCCTCACCACCCGAGTCTGCCTCTCCTCTCCACCCTCCCTCCATGGTACAACCCTCCTCTCTCCAACTGCTCCCCTCCTCCTCTGTCGGCCTCTGCCCCCATCACCTCTACCATCATCATCTTCCCCACCACCATCTCCATCTAATGGCTCTCATGGATCCGTCAGGCGTGGGAAGGGATGCTCCGCCCAGTATGCTGTATACTCGGCATCCATGTCGGCATCCTCAATCTCTGGCCACATGTCCCAGGGTAGGGGCATCATCTCTACCAGCGGTGTAACTACCTGATCATATGATAGCAGGGGCCCAAACTACACCTGATCTCTCACAGTCCATGCATACATGCCTGAGCCCCGTGGCATCTTCTGGATCCTACCAAACTGCCTGCCAACCCTGTCCACTAGCTGCCTCTCCAGCACAAAGGGCGTCCGCCCAATCAGATACCTGCTCCGGAAGGTGTAGGGAAGCTCAACTGTATCATCCTCCCACTGCTCGCATCCCAGGTATGGTCTCCATATGACCATGTCAATATCATCTATCACTCGCCGCCAATGCTTTAACCTGCTAATCCGTGGTTGTGACGTGATCATGTCATATAAGTGCACAAAACTGCGTCCATGACCTCTGCCTCTGAAGTGTATCGACCTCATCACTGGCAGATGCTCATAAGCCCACACCTACAATAATGTCACCCCGCAGCCTAATCCCACTAATCCGTGGTATACAAACTGATGCAGCTCATAGTAGAGGTGTGCCAGCACACATGGTCCCCAGGCATATCTGGTGTGTTGTGTCACCAATGTCTCCAATGCTCCTCCCCAGCCTACAGCCAACCCCCGTGTCGCCCTATCTGGACACAGGAATCCACTGATCGCTCCTCCTACCACTGCTGGCAGGGCTAGCCTTGTAGCTATCATAGTATCCCACGCCACATGTCCAGCCCTCATCTCTAGTCCTGGGTCCTAGAGCACTCATCTCAGGGCCTCCCTATCTCCATCTCGATCGTATGGGATCAGCTCCCCATCGATCAGTATCCGCAGGATCTTGTATACATCCTCAAGGGTGACTGTCATCTCACCCATCAGCAAATGAAAAGTACATGTCTCGGAGTGCCATCTCTCCGCCAGTGCAGTCAACAGTCCCATGTTCGCCCGAAACTCAAGCACATATAGAACATGTCTCAATCCCATAGCCTTGATAGCTGTAGACACCTAAAATTGTCATGTCTAATTAAATAAATATTATTTATTTAATTATCTAAACCTAATTCTTCTATTAATTAAATAAATCTTTATTTATTTAATTCATTCATTTATCCTCTTCTAGCCTTATTTCTCATTTAAATAAATACATTTATTTATTTAAATTATCCTCTTCCTAAATTAAATAAATATTTAATTTATTTAATTATCCCACTTCTACTATTAATTAAATAAATCTTTATTTATTTAATTAATTCATTAACCTTTTCTACACATGACACATGTCATTCATCTCTTAATTCATACACTACCTACCCCTTTCATTATTTTACTATTTCTTCTACCTACCCTCTAATCCTAGCCGACCTCCTTTTTTACACCTCTCAATCTTATCCCTCCATTTCATATTGTGTCTTCTATTTAAGGAGATGCTTCCTTCATTATCAAACCCTAATCATTGATTCTAATCAAGCATTCTAATGATCATCTTGACTACACTACGATCCTACTTGCAACCACATTCCATTCTTTGTTGAGCTCTTGTGCATATAAAATCTGAGAGCAAATATATCAAGCAAGATCAATGGAGATAGGAAGAATGGAGATCAAAACCCTATTGGACATGTAATGGTATAATCTTTGTGATTTCATGTGATTTGCATTGTCTTAGGTAATCTTCATATGTTATGGTGGATCTTTGTTGTTGTTAGGCTAGGGTTTTGTGGTTGAATTCATTTAGCCTTTCAATATTGTTATTATTGTTATCCATTTTCACCATATACATTTTGGCACGCCCGATGGGACTTTTTGTCCCTTTGCATTTAACCTTTTTTGTTGCAGATTTTGCATTTTTGAAGTTGCAGATCGGACATTTTTCGATGACATTTTAGGTTTTTTTCGCATCTGCGAGCTTTCGAATCGCGTCTCTGATTTTCAGGAGCGTCTGCGGATACTGGAGTCGCGTCTGTGTTTTTGACAAATTTTATTTTGTAGGTCTCAGACAGGGGCGTCTGTGTTTTCTAAGCGCGTCTGTGTTGTTTTTGATCGCGTCTGTGTCTAATAAGGGCGTCTGTGATTTTTGACCGCGTCTGTGAGTCACAGAACCGCGTCTATGTCATACAAACGCGTCTGTGTCTTAGGTAATAGCATCTGTGTTTTGAATGTTTCAAAATTTTAAAATTTTCATTGATTCGGTTTTTGGATTTCGTCCTTAGGGTTTCAGATCTGGTTTATTTTTGGACTAACCCTTTCAGATCTAGCTAACTAAGTTGGTGCAGCTCGCCTTGGAAGCTAAAACGTTTTGGTTGAAGGCCCCTCTTTCACAAAGTCTTTTGGGTTTCTAAAATTCACCTAACTTGTGTGCTTGCAGGAAGGGGTGATCATTTGAAACAACCCAAACTACTAACAAATTTTGTTGCAGGTCCTTGGCTAGGGATTTGAAATTTTGTTGTGTACCTTGTTTTCATAGATTAGCAAACACTTCCATTGGTGCACTAAAATTGAATCATTGTCTTTTGTGTCTTGAGCAATAGGCTCTTTTTGTTTAATCTTTAGAGGGTCTGTCTTCCCGTGTGGTCATTAGGACTACTAGTGAGAAGAGAACGACCCAAGTGGTAGTGAGGAAAACCCACCTCATCCAAACCACTATAATCAAATGTATTCATGGTGAAAACTATGAATAACGTGTGCTGATTAGTTCATACCAACACTATGTCTCCCCATAAACCCGTTTGATCAAATTTATTTGATCATTTGTAGGGCGTAACCCCTACCGATTGGGAGCCTTCTGTATTTACAGAGCTGAAAGTGTCGCATGTATGGCCACACGAGCGGATGCCCTTACTAGCACCATTTTGTTTTAGAGGCCCAAATCCTTCTAGTTGTTGGGGCAGGAGGTCGGACCTCTGGTAGCGGCCCACACACATACGGTTCTTAGTAGAGATACAAAGTTCGCCATGGGGAGTTTTCATGGGGACTGATGCTTCGCTGACCCGAGAAGTGAGTGTCGAGGGTGGATCCAGTGAGGTCAAGCATCTAAGTATCTGCTCTGAATAGCGTAGCCTCGGGGGTAAAACCCTATGTGGGATCAACAACTATTGTCTTGGCCAGCCATAAGAATTGTGCTTGACTTATGTTAAACATTCAAAGCATTCAAGATCAAACAGCAAAACATTGTGTCTTTTGTGTCTTCAAGTGTATGCAAAACATTTTACATCAAACAACACACTTTTGGAGTCTAAACATTGAGTCCTCGTCAACATTGAGTCCTCATCAACATTGTGTCCTCTTGTCACGAAAAACAGTCAAACAGTCGGATTTGGTCACAACAAAACAACTTCACAGATTGGAAAAATTGCACGAAGTTTACAGAAACGCGTCTGTGTTTGTTTTAACCGCGTCTATGTTTTCTAAGCACGTTTGTGAAGGGCAGAATAGCATCTGTGTTTATAACAACGTCTGTGTTAAGCAGAGTAGTGTCTGTGTCGGGTAACCGCGTCTGTGCAGTATACAGTCGCGTCTGTGTCCAGAATTGCAAAAACTTTACAGTCCAGCAAACATAAACAAGAAAATCGCAGAAGCGCGTCTGGGTTAAACAGAGTAGCGTCTATGTCCGGAAACCGCGTCTGTGAAGTATACAAGCGCGTCTGTGTTCAAAATTGCAAGAAAAAAATTTTAGAGTCCAACAAACAAGAGAAATCAGTTTCGGAATACTTGAGCTTCCTAGGTTGTTTCTTCAGGTTTCATCTAGCATTCAACTTGTCTCTGGGTCTCATACAGTCCATCATTGCTTCACATCTCATTTTACATTCATACTTGTCTAAACTTGAGTCAAAAGGTCACTTGCTTGTCCTCATCATACTTTGTCAACATACTACAACTACACTTTGCTAAGTGGTCCCTCATCAAGGTTTCTTACCTTTGGGTCTCATTTGGTTTTACTTAGAGTCAAGGTCAACTTACCTCATCAAGAGAAACTATCCTCTCTTTGGAAGTCACACCTACTCTACTACTTACATACTTGGTCTTACACTTTGGACATTGCAAGTACACTTCAGACTCATTTACATTCCATTCAACTCTTGGTCTTCCATACTCTTTCCATTTTTTCATCTAATCTTACACATCTTGGTCAAACACCTAGTTCATGGTTGAAACCCGTCTTCAAAAATCTAGGAGAAAAGCTAAAGAAGCTCAAGAGTCCACCAACATGAGTTCTTATGAGTATGACAATGATTTATTTTTCAATCCTGAGCACACTACATTGCCTGACATGGATGTTTATAGACACATTCCAAATGTGGAAAACGCAGACACTACAAACAACAAGGCTACACACAATGACAATGTGGACAACTTTTCAATACAATCAGCAAATATAGAAGAATCCATAATGAATCCTCATTTCAATAGATTGGTTGAAGAGATAATGAAGAGGGATAGATAATACTTCTTACACATGATGGCACAAAGTGGAGCTAAAATACTCATGACTTTGACATGTCTCAACTTATGGAAAACCGACCCTCGCAACAAACTCACTCCAACATGGATCAAAGGAGACCCAATAGTGGAGGAAATAGAGGACCACACATGGTACCTGAATCACCATCAGCTTTGCTTCAAAAACCAGAGGTCCTACATACACATGGTCAAACATATGATACTTACCTTCGAAGACCATTATGGAAGCCTTATGCAGATAGATGTGCTCAATCACATGCTCAAGCTATGGATCAATCAAAACAATTGGACACTCAAAGGCATGCTCAAAATTTGGACACAAGGAAACCTCATGTCAAATTTGGGGGCAACACAATAGAACATGACGTGCCTATAGAATATGGTATATATGCACAAAATAGATATGGGGTTCCTCAACATGAAGCTATACCAAGTGATCCCTATATGCCGCATCAATATAAACCTCCTCCATATGAACATGTTTATGATCAATATCATCCATACATGCAACAAGCTCCTCCTCAAATTGGTGTCCCAAACATGGGGTATGCTACAAGAAATCGATCGCCACCTAAGAATAATTTGGAGCAACAAATCAGAGATTTACAAAAGAAAATGGAGGACATGAGTACACCAAAACCAACATACACTATGAGAGACATATGTCCTTATCCATTTGATAAGAGCATTCCAATGCCTCCATTTCCGGCACACTTTGTGACGCCAAAATTTGACAAGTATAGAGGAAAAGGAGACCCCAAGGCACACATACGACAATTTTTCACAGCTTGCATAGAGGTAGCGGCAGAAGAAACATATTTGATGAGGTTATTCCCGCAAAGCTTAGGCGATCAAGCTATGGAATGGTTCTCTCAATTACCTCCTGGTATTAAGTCATGGGGTGACTTAGCAGAGGCATTTATTCAGCATTTCTCTTACAACATAGAAATAGATATCTCAGTCACTACTTTGTGCAATACTAAGCAAAAGGAGGGAGAATCTTTTGCGTCATTTTTACAAAGATGGAGAAATATAGCCAGCAGATGCTCTTGTGAAATTCCCCAAAAACAAATGGTAGAAATGTTCACTCAAAACGTTAACAAGGATATTGGCTATGATCTAAGGAAAGCTTGTTTGTCCACCTTCAAGGATGTTATTGAAAAGGGCTTAGCAACAGAAAAGGTCCTAATTGAACAAGGAGTCATCAAGCTATTCAAGGAAAACAAAGATGACTTTAAAGGAAAAGACAAGCCAAGATTTTGGAATAAAAACAAGAACACAGTCAACGATGGCGTTGTTGATGCCAATACAGTGAGACCCAAGTTCATCTTTTCAGGATCAAGTTCTACAAACAATCAAGTGAATACTCAAACAACTTCCAGATCATGAAGGAAGTACACTCCATTGGGAGAACCACTTGAATCAGTCTTCAAAAAGCTAGTGGCAAACAAAGTGATCACAGTTCCAGATTTTCCTCCATATGAACCAAAGGTCAAACCAAATTGGTGGAATGATGATGAGTATTGTGAGTTTCATAAGAGCAAGGGTCATAAGACAGGAAATTGCCATCGACTGAAGAATATCGTGCAAGATCTCATTGATAGAGGTGACATTGAGATTGAGGGACATTCGTATAATCAAGAACATGAGATGTTTAAGGAACCATTCCCAAAGCATGACAAAGGAAAAGCCCAAGTCACAGATGATCAGGCCAACTATACTAGAGCACCTTACAACTATGACTCAACTATCAATCACATCTCAATGGATAATCATATCTCTACTATTACCATCAAGAACAAAAATCCTGAGAATCCTCCTCAGAGACCCAAGATTGTCCTAAGAGGTGTTGGATCTTCTTCCGGACCTACCTCTAAATGTCATGTTACAACTCGTCGAGGTAAAATTACATTGCTAGGTGCCTCCACTAAAAATACTGCTTCTTCATCAACCAAGCTTGAGTATGACCTTGTAGAACAGTTAGAGAAGACACCCGCGCTCATCTCCATCCTTGAGCTTTTACGCATATCCCCCGCTCATAAAGCTATTCTTGACAAAATCTTGAGAGATACTGCTATTCCTACTGATCTGAACGTGGACCAGTTTCAAGCCATGGTGGGATACCTTTCCGTTCCACACTCCCTTACTTTCACAGAAGCCAATGACGCCTCCATAAGTCAGCCACATAATGCACCATTATATATTGAAGCCTTCATACACAAGCATCGAATAAAGTGAGTCCTGATAGATGGAGGAGCTGGTCTAAACATTTGTACATTGAGCACCATTAAACAATTGGGATATTCCGATAAAGCTGTGAATTCAAAAAATCAAATCACCATCAAGGCATACGATGATGAAGAACGCTCATCCAAGGGCACGGTCACCTTACCTCTAAGAATTGGGCCAGTTACAAAGGATGTGGTTTGTCAGGTCCTGGATTTAGATCTCACTTATAATATATTGCTAGGACGTCCTTGGATTCATGAAATGAGGGCAGTCCCATCGACATATCACCAATGCATTAAGTTTCCTCATAATGGAGTCGAGGTAACAGTTAACGGTGATCCTAATCCGTTCATATATTGCAATAACCTGAGATCACATACGGAGACCATCATTCCCAGTAATCGTGAAGTTGTTCCTTCTTCGGCATACATTGACCTTAAGTCATTAAAACCTTCAACATCAAAACAAGGTGAACTTAAAGGCAGATTTCAGGACAAAGGCATGGGAGAATACACTTTAAATCAGACCATGTATTTATGACAAGTCATGAGCTCTCCAAAAGAATTTGGAAGGCCACATCCTAACAAGCAAACATTCATCATGACGCTCAAATGGGATCCTACTACCTTTCAAAGATGGGGCGAACTAGAAGAGGAAGATTTATACAAAATGCTCTATAAAGACATTGAAGATGACACACATGATCAGATCAATATACCTTGTGAGAAATATGGCAAAGGCTTCAAGATTCTACAAAAATTCAGGTATGATGGAAAAAGCCCTCTTGGGTTACGCAAAGACGGCGTCATGGAACCCCTACAGCCTGAATTGACTATAAGAAGAGAACGCTCAAAGGGACTTGGTTTTCTGACTTCCAAGATCCACACTAAAAGGACAAAAGAGGCATCATGAATCAAAGTTGCCAAAGTTCAACAAGAAGATTGCTATTCCACAGATTCCAACGAATGGGAATGGGGTTCAGACAAATCCTCCGGTGACTACGAACTCACCGAGACATTCAGAGAGCCAGATGAACCCACAGAAGAAGAGGAATTTTATAAAAAGTTCAGAGTTGGTCAAGAAACAACCCATAAGGATTCCGCACAGTCTTCGTCTCAAGGTTCTAGGTCGAAATCACATAGGATGAGGACACCTGTCCCGGAAGGCGCTACTAGTAACGACAATTTGGATTCGCTTGCGATCGAAACTGATGAGGAGAGTGCCATCGATGACCTCGACGATTGCCTCGATATACCTGAATATAACCATATCTTCACTCTTAGCCCTGCAAACTCTGAAAACATTAAAGGCCTTCCCCTTGTTCACCACCAACTCATTGACTGGGATTATGAAGGACCAGCACAATTTGACACATTTCAGAGTGACGAAGCTATTATTGACTATCTTGGCATACGAGATGATCTTCCCCCTGGGGACCACAAAGTAGGATACACCATAGAACTCAACAACATGGCATATTTTGGTGAGGGTGTCGGACCTTTCAGTCGCAAAAATGTGAAAATAAGAACAAATCAAGGCTCTTATGGCAAAAACCACACTGTGGCACTATCTGACCCCAAAAAAGTAAAAAGAAAGGACGTATCTGAGGGCGAAAACCTCTCTGAGGCACCCGAAGATGGAAGGCTCGACATTCTCCCATCATCATATGAGGAAAAGTCATCCATGTTGGTAGAAGAGACTATCAAAACAAACATTGGTATAGAAGAGGTTCCACACAACATATTCCTGGCTCAATCATTAACAGAGTCCGAAAGATCAAAATTCATAAGCTTCTTCAAAGAACGACAAATCAACTTTGCATGGTCATACGCTGATATGCCTGGACTGGATCCGGATTTGGTAATGCATCATTTGACAGTCAAACTGGGGGCAAAGCCAGTGAAACAGAAATTAAGGAAAATGCATCCACAAGTGGCATTACTAGTCAAAGCAGAGCTTGAGAAATTACTCGATGTCGGATTCATACGCCCAATTGATTACCCCGAATGGATCTCCAATTTGGTACTTGTCAGTAAACCAGATCGCAGCATTAGAATTTGCACAGATTTTAGAGACGTCAACAAAGCTTGTCCAAAGGATGACTTCCCATTACCAAACATTGACTTGATTGTTGATCTCACAGCAGGTCATGAAATGCTATCATTAATGGATGGATTCTCTGGCTATAATCAGATAAGAATTGCACCCGAGGATCAACATAAAACATCATTCACTTGTCCGTGGGGAACTTTCTGTTGGAATGTCATGCCCTTTGGGCTAAAAAATGCAGGTGCTACATATCAAAGAGCTATGACTACTATTTTTCATGATCTCATGCATGTAACTGTGGAAGATTATGTTGATGATCTCTTGGGTAAATCAATAGACAGAGATACACATTTGGACATACTTTCAGTCATCTTTGATTGATTGGAAAAGTACAAGGTAAGATTAAACCCAAAGAAATGTGTCTTTGGAGTAACCTCCGGGAAACTCCTAGGATTCATCGTGTCCAAAAGAGGAATTGAAGCAGATCCAGCAAAAATCAAAGCTATCTTGGAAATGCAACCACCAAGAAATATCAGTCAACTTCGATCCTTACAAGGCAGACTCCAGTCCATCCAAAGATTCATAGCACAACTGGCGGATAAGTGCAATCCTTTTCAGCACCTGCTACATAAAAACATCAAATTCAAATGGGATGATAACTGTCAACAGGCTTTCCAGACGCTCAAAGATTATCTTCTAAATCCGCCAGTTCTGATGCCACCAGTTCTAGATCAACCACTGTTATTATACATTTCAGCTACTCCAATAGCACTGGGGGCACTCTTAGCGCAACAAATTGCTGACGGCAAGAAAAAAGCAGTATACTATATCAGTCGCACATTGGTGGGATATGAGCTAAACTACACACCAATCGAGTGTGCATGTCTCGTTGTGGTCTTTGCTTCACAGAAATTACGACATTATATGCTCACTCACAAGACTAAGTTGATTGCAAGAATTGATCCATTAAAGTACCTTCTCAATAAAGCAACACTTACTAGGCGACTGGCCAAATGGGTAATGATATTGAGTGAATTCGACATCGAGTATGTGGACAGAAAAGCAATAAAAGGACAAGCCATCGCAGATCAATTAGCAGATGCTCCCATGATAGATGATGTTCCTCTAAATTCAGAATTTCCAGATGAATCCATTTTAGCAATGTCACGTACAAAGCCATGGCAACTGTACTTCGATGGCTCATACACACAGCATGGGGCAGGAGCTGGTATTCTCTTTATAACTCCTCAAGGCAATTCTATACCAAAATCATACCGCTTATCATTTCCTTGCACCAATAATATAGCGGAATATGAGGCATTAACAACAGGATTACGAATTGCAGTTCAATGGAAGATCCAGGAACTTCGTGTTTTTGGAGACTCCCAACTTGTTATCCGTCAAGCAACTGATGATTACCAAACAAAAGATGAAAAATTACTGCCTTATAAACAAATGGTGGATAATTTGAAACAGCACTTTACAAAGATAGACTTTGAGCAGATACCAAGAGAGCAGAATCGTGCTGCAGATGCCATGGCTACAATTGCTTCACTAATTGATCTACATCAAAATGAGACCTGCTATGAGTTCTTGGTAGACAACTTGTTGGTTCCGTCATATGAGATCACTCCTACTGAAATGATATGCGTTGTCAGTCCCGAATCCCAGTTATATGGTTCCATATTCACATACCTACGAGACAATACTTTACCTCCTGATCTATCAAATAACCAACATCGCACTTTCATTCGCCAATCCTCTCGATATGTCATTTTAGCTGATATCCTATACCGACGAGGTCTAGATGGCACTCTTCTTAGATGTCTAGAAAGTGACGAAGCTCAGATTGCGTTACGTGAAGTGCATGAAGGGATATGTGGTCCACATGCTAGTGGTCCTACCTTGGCCAAGAAACTCATCAGGACTGGATATTATTGGCCCAATATGGAAAAAGACTCATATCAGTTTCTCAAGAAATGTAAGCAATGTCAAATTCATGGAGACCTCATACATGCGCCGGCACAAGAACTACAACCAATTGCGTCTCCTTGGCCCTTTTGTCAGTGGGGACTTGATCTCATAGGCAAGATTCACCCTCCTTCTTCCAATGGTCATAAATTCATTATCACTGCCATAGAGTATTTCACAAAATGGATTGAAGCCGTGCCTCTCACACAAGTCACTGGAAAACAAATTGCTACTTTCATCCTTAACTATATCATTTGCCGATATGGTATTCCTAAGTCCATTATTACTGATAACGGGCGTCCCTTCAAAAATCAGGATGTTCGTGAACTCTGTGACCACTTCCATATTTCCCATCGTTTCTCCACACCATATTACCCCCAAGGTAATGGCCAAGCTGAGGCGTCTAATAAAACAATTCTTAAAATCCTCAAAAAGACAGTCGACGACGCTGACCGTAATTGGCATATCCAACTCAATCCTGCACTTTGGGCCTACCGCACAAGTGTCCGCACACCTACAGGAGCTACACCATATTCACTTGTCTACGGCACTGAAGCCATCTTACCTATTGAGGTTGAGTTACCCTCTTTATGGGTCTCTTTGCAAAACATCATCACTGATGAAGACTACAGGGTCTCTCGCTTACAAGAACTAGAACTGTTGGATGAACGGAGACAAATTGCTTTTAATCATCTCAAGGCTTACCAACAACGAATGAGTCGCAGCTACAATCACAAGGTAAAGCCTCGCACATTTGAGGTAGGTGACTTGGTTCTCAGAGAAAACCCCAAAAATCAGCAAGATAGAGAGAAGAAGGGCAAGTTTGAACCAAATTGGCTGGGTCCTTACATCGTTACAGCAGTCTATGGATCTGGGGCATATCAGCTCTCTACTACAGAAGGTGAACCTTTGGAGGATCCTATCAACAGCATGCACCTTTGCAGGTTCTACACATAGCTCATCGGAATATCCTAATTCAAAAATACAAAAAAATTATAAAACAAAAAAATCGTTACTTGGTGAAAACCTGGCAAACAGGCGCCTTGTGACACAAAAAAAAAACATTGAAAAATTGAAAAAAGTAAAGAGAAATAATTTCGTCCAACGGTGAAAACCACTCTGGTGGCGCCCTGGGCAAGTACCATGGTGAAAACTGGGTTCCCAGCGCCATGCGTAGAGACATTGCTCCTCCCTCCTTCAGGATTCTCTTTCATCCTTTCACTTTGCACACACTCACGACCAATTCGTTCATAATAAACTTACCCATTCCCATCATGGCTTGTTATTGATCTACCTAAGATTGGTTAGCCATTCATAATAAACATTCCTAAACCTCCCTTTCCATCCATAATAAATCAGATCCTATCTGTGACTAAGGCAAATCCTATGTCTAGTGATGGGTGTGGAACTAAGAACATCACATATTTCGAGGAGTACAGTTTCTTCCAGCTTTCTCCAGTCTATTCGCACACAATCCGCAATAAAGCAACATCTGCATCGCCAGATCCGCAATAAAGCTTCATTTTCTCTGCAATAAAGTATCAGCTTCATGGATTCAGTCAGTTTCAGATGAGACACAGCAGCAATAATGGGCTTCAACAAATCAAATCTTTCAACAGACTCAGACAACAATATGGTTCAGTGCTATCTATCCTTTCTGTGAAAGTGAACATTGTGACCACAATCAAACATGACTTATACAAGTGACAAGGGACATTAAACTTGAGGACTACAGTGGATGTTGGTGTCGAGTCTTGGTTTTCTTTTGATTTCATCTTTTTTGGGTGACATGTCTTTTAGCTTTTCTAGGATGTCTCTGACTAGAGATTCTATCTCTAGGATGTCTTTGACTAGAAAGGCGAGGATGGGGTATCGTCACCTATCTTTCTTTGTTGTCTGCGGATTGTCTCTTAGTAATGCAAACAGGTACAATGACTTTCTGGGTCAAACATATGACTCGATTGTCATAACCTACTTGCCATAATAAAGCTCAATGATGATAATGCACAAGAAGCTCTTTCACTTTCATATCTTCTGTCTTTCATCCCCCCTTTCTTGATTGACTTCCAGCATCCTTCTCGAGTCCGCGTAGCCTACTATCACATGACTGAGTATAATGACACACCAAAAACATTTGCATTTCATATAGTTGCACCTGCATTACCACATATAAGCATCTCATACATACATCTAGATATCACAACTGCATCACATCCTGCACACAACATCTGTTAGCACAATTTACATTTGCATTATCATATTCATCTGCATTACATACATTCACATTTGCATTAGCATAACATATAGAATCATAAAAGAACAAAAATATTGCATTGCATCATGTACATATTTGCATCCATATCATAAGCATCACATAAGAACATCTCATCACATAGGTACGCATGCATATAGCTACCGCAAAAATGAATCATCTCTCATATATATAATCAAAAATGTCATGATACAATGATGTCAAAAAATCATATGGCTACAATCACCCGCAGGTTTCTACAATACAAAAAATGGTACAAATACTGATACAAGGGAGCCCTCTATGGCTATGATGAACTCCCTCCCTCGGAGCCACCTGGCCTCGATGGAATCTGAGCCCTAGAAGGACCCGCTCCAGGATCACCCTGCCTGTCTGGTGGTGGTGGAGGACCCATGACCCCACCACTCGATGCCTGTCTCCTCTGGCTCCCTCCCATAGCTGTCGCTATCCGCGATGGTCTATGGAAGCTCCTCGCCCGCTGATCTGCTGGCACGGCACCATAATACAGGTCCCTCCAGTAGGCAATCTCCTCTCCGGCTCGCAGGACATATGCGTAGCCTACTCCTGTGTCCTCTGCCACCTGCCTCCCTACCCTCAGTGCTGTCTCAGCCTCTGTGTAGCGCTGGATAGCCTGATCCCGCTCTCGCTCAGTATCCCTGAGCCTGGTCCTGAGCCGATCCCTCTCCCTCTCCAGATCCTGAATCTCATCTTCTTGGCCCTGGCAGATCTCCCTTAGATCCAGCAGCTCAGCCTCCACTGGGTCACCCTCCTCTGCCTCTGCCTCTGCCTCTGCCCGTGGCTCTCCCTCTGCGGGTGCCTGCCCCTGTACCTCTCCCTGTACCTGTACTGGTGCCTAAACGGGTACCTATCTTGGTACATGCCTAGGTCCCTGTACCTATCTCTGTCCCGATGCCTGTACTGGTACCTGTCCCTGCACCTGTCCCTGTCTCTGTCCCTGTGCTCTAGGACCCTGTGTTGCTGGTACCTGCAGGGGCACTCCACCGTGACCCCTCACCACCTGGGCCTGTCCCTCCTGGCCACCCTCTCTCCGAGGTGCCACCCTCCTCTCCCCAACTACTCCCCTCCACCGCCGTCGGCCTCTACCCCCATCACCCCCACCATCGTCATCATCATCTCCTCCTCCATCTCCATCCAGTAGCTCTCCTGGATCTGTCAATCGGGGGAATGGATGCTCGGCCCAATACGCTGTATACTCTGCATCCATCCCAACATCCTCAATCTCAGGCCACATGTCCCAAGGAAGGGGTATCATCTCTGCCAGTTGTGTGACTTCCTGATCATATGACAACAACAGCCCGAACTGCGCCTGATCCCTAACTGTACGGGCATACATACCCGAGCCTCGTGGCATCCGCTGGATCCGGCCAAACTGTCGGCCAACCCTGTCCACCAGCTGTCTCTCTAATATATAGGGCATCCACCCAATCAAATATCTGCTCCTGAAGGTGTAAGGCAGCTCCACTACGTCATCCTCCCACTCCTCGCATCCCAGATACGGCCTCCAGATGACGACATCAATGTCATCTATCACTCGCCACCAATACTCTAACCTGCCAATCCGAGGCTGTGACGTAATCATGTCGTACAGATGAACAAAACTCCGTCCATGACCCCTGCCTCTGAAATGTATCGGCCGCGTGATAGGCAGATGCTCGTATGCCCAAACCTGTAGTAGTGTCACTCCACAACCCAGTCCTACTGATCCATGGTAGACAAACTGGTGAAGCTCATAATATAGGTGGGCCAAAACACATGGACCCCACGCATATCTGGTGTGCTGCGTCACCAATGTCTCCAGTGCTCCTCCCCAGCCCACTGCCAACCCCCGTGTCGCTCTGTCCGGACATAGGAACCCACTGATAGCTCCTCCAATCACAGTGGGCAAAGCTAACCCTGTCGCAGTCATGGTATCCCATGCCACATGTCCTACTCTCATCTCTAGTCCGGGATCCTGGAACACCCATCTCAATGCCTCCCTGTCTCCGTCACAATCATATGGAATCAGCTCTCCATCAATCGGTATCCGCAGAATCCGGTAGACATCCTCGAGGGTGACTGTCATCTCACCCATTGGCAAATGAAATGTGCATGTCTCTGAATGCCATCTCTCGGCCAGCGCAGTCAGCAAACCCATGTTTGCTCGAAACTCAGGCACATACAATACGTGTCTCAAACCCATCTCCTCGATGGCAGCTCTATCCTGAAAAGACAACTCAGGTCGCAACCTCTATGTGGACGGGAATCTCTCCCGTGACTCTAGCATAGGCAAATACTCCTGCAGTCAAACAAATCAATCATGTCAGTCATGGTGGCATTCCCTGTTCATCACAAAATGCTACTCGCTATCTAAATGCATATGGTTATCTATTCTAGTGACACTCACTGTTTATCACAAAGTGTTGCTATCTATCCTAGTAGTGCTCCCTGTTCATCACAAAGTACTACGTGTGTGACATTCCCTGTTCATCACAAAGTGTTACTCACATTTTGCACTCCCTGTTCATCACAAAGTGCTGCTCATACTTTGGGTACTCCCTGTTCATCACAAAGTACTCTATCTTGGTGCTCCCTATTCATCACAAAGTGCCTTGATCTATCCTAGTCTTCCTAGAGGACCTACTTGAGTGTATCCTCTCAGCGGCTTATCCAATCGACAGCGTATGTTCATCACAGAACTGTCGATTTGACCTAGAAGACCAAAACCTTGCATTTTCAGACACATGCGTTTCTAACTCACAAACGCGCCTATAGACTGCACAAGCGCGCCTGAACAACACAGACGCGCCTAATTGACATAAACGTGCCTACATTTGTCACAAACGTGACTTTGGCACACAAACGCCCCTTCAGGACGCAGACGCGCCCGCATTAGACACAAACGCGGTTCCAAATGCAGACGCGCCTGGCACCGACACAGATGCGCCTGGCGGACACAGACGCGCCTGGCACCGACGCAGACGCGGTTGCATGTTTTTGCACTTTTTTGGTGCCCTATTCCTAAGTGCATTTATTGCTAACTAGCATGCATTAATGACAAAATTGAATGCATCAAAGTACGAGGAGGTTTGGTGGTACTTACCGGCTCTCCTGCCTCTGTTGGTCTCTGAAATCGGCGAACGCGGTCGAATCTGTGTACGAAAGCCATCGCTGCTGACTGTTGCTACTCTTTTTCTCGCTCTGCACTGTGATCTCGTGAAGGTGTAGATGACAATGAGGATGTCTTTTGCCTGTGGTCTATCTTATAGCCTACCCTAGCCCTCGCCTTCATTTCTCGAGTTAGTCTTCATTATCCTGTGACTTTGTCACTTTATCCAACCATTCCATTCTAGCCTTTCTTTCTTATCAAGAGATTGTCTGCAATCTTTTCAGACATTTTCATCCAATCTCTCGAGGGGGCATATCATTCCCATCTTGGGGCAACTCTGTATTAGTTCATCTTATCTTCTTTGAAACAACGCGACAAGCCGCATTGTCTCAAAGAGGGGCAAAATGTAAACACCTAAAATTGTCATGTCTAATTAAATAAATATTATTTATTTAATTATCTAAACCTAATTCTTCTATTAATTAAATAAATCTTTATTTATTTAATTCATTCATTTATCCTCTTCTAGCCTTATTTCTCATTTAAATAAATACATTTATTTATTTAAATTATCCTCTTCCTAAATTAAATAAATATTTAATTTATTTAATTATCCCACTTCTACTATTAATTAAATAAATCTTTATTTATTTAATTAATTCATTAACCTTTTCTACACATGACACATGTCATTCATCTCTTAATTCATACACTACCTACCCCTTTCATTATTTTACTATTTCTTCTACCTACCCTCTAATCCTAGCCGACCTCCTTTTTTACACCTCTCAATCTTATCCCTCCATTTCATATTGTGTCTTCTATTTAAGGAGATGCTTCCTTCATTATCAAACCCTAATCATTGATTCTAATCAAGCATTCTAATGATCATCTTGACTACACTACGATCCTACTTGCAACCACATTCCATTCTTTGTTGAGCTCTTGTGCATATAAAATCTGAGAGCAAATATATCAAGCAAGATCAATGGAGATAGGAAGAATGGAGATCAAAACCCTATTGGACATGTAATGGTATAATCTTTGTGATTTCATGTGATTTGCATTGTCTTAGGTAATCTTCATATGTTATGGTGGATCTTTGTTGTTGTTAGGCTAGGGTTTTGTGGTTGAATTCATTTAGCCTTTCAATATTGTTATTATTTTTTATCCATTTTCACCATATACAATAGCAACTCACTCCTTAGCTGTCAGCTCAGGTCGCAACCTCTGAGTCGATGGGAATCTCTCCCGTGACTCCAGCATAGGCAAATACTCCTACAGTCAAGCAAATCAATCATGTCAGTTATAGTGGCATTCCCTGTTTATCACAAAATGCTACTTTTTATCTAAATGCATATGGCATTCTATCCTAGTGACACTCATTGTTCATCACAAAGTGTTGCTTCTATCCTAGTGGTACTCCCTGTTCATCACAAAGTACTACGTGTGTGGCACTCCCTGTTCATCACAAAGTGTTACTCACATTTGCACTCACTGTTCATCACAAAGTGTTGCTCATATTTTAAGTACTCCCTGTTCATCACAAAGTACTCTATCTTGATACTCACTGTTCATCACAAAGTGCCTTGATCTATCTTAGTCTTCCCTAGAGGACTTGCTTGAGTGTATCTTCTCAGCAGCTTATCCAATCGACAGCGTATGTTCATCACAGAACTGCCAATTTGACCTAGAAGACACAAATTCACATTTTTAAACACAAATGCGCTTACCTGACATAAACGTGCTTAAAGACTGCACAAACACGCCTGAAAAACACAGACGCGCCTGACCAACACAGACGTGCCTATGCTCTGCACAGACGCGCCTGGGCGACATAGACGTGCCTTCTTGGCACAGACGCACCTAAACATCACAAATGCGGCCGCATTTGGCATAGACACGGTTTCCATCACATACGCGCCTGGCACAAACACAGATGCGCCTCACGAGCATAGACGCGCCTGGCACCAACGCAGACGTGCCTAGATGTTTTTGGACATTTTTTTGGACCCTATTATAAGTGCATTTATTGCCCTATCTACCATGCATTAATGACAACAATAAATGCATCAAAGTACGAGGAGGTTTGGTGGTACTTACCGACTCTCCTGCCTCTGCTGGCCTTTGGAATTGGCGAACGCGGTCGAATCTGTGAACGAAAGCCATCGCTACTGACTGCTGGTGCTCTATTTTCGCTCTGCACTCTGATCTCGTGGATGTGTGGATGAAAATGAGGATGTTTTTCCCTCATGGTCTATCTTATAGACTGCCCTAGCCCTCGTTTCCCAAGTCAGTCTTCATTATCCCGTGACTCTATCACTTTATCCGGTCAGTCCATTCTAGCCTCTCTTTCTTATCGAGAGATTGTCTGCAATCTTTTCAAACATTTTCATCCAATCTCTCGAGGGGGCATATCATTCCCATCTTGGGGCAACTCTGTATCAGTTCATCTTATCTTCTTTGAAACAACGTGACAAGTCGCATTGTCTCAAAGAGGGGCAAAATGTAGACACCTAAAATTGTCCAGTCTAATTAAATAATATTTTATTTATTTAATTATTTTAGCCTAATTCTTCTATTAATTAAATAAATCTTTATTTATTTAATTCATTCATTTATCCTCTTCTAGCCTTATTTCTCATTTAAATAAATACATCTATTTATTTAAATTATCCTTTTTCTAAATTAAATAAATATTTTATTTATTTAATTATCCCACTTCTTCTATTAATTAAATAAATATTTATTTATTTAATTAATTCATTAACCTTTTCTACCCATGACACATGTCATTCATCTCTTAATTCCTACACTACCTACCTCTTTCATTATTTTATTATTTCTTTTACCTACCCTCTAATCTTAGCCGACCTCCTTTTACACCTCTCAATCTTATCCCTCCATTTCATATTGTGTCTTCT
This sequence comes from Cryptomeria japonica, assembly GCF_030272615.1. Classification (NCBI taxonomy): domain Eukaryota; kingdom Viridiplantae; phylum Streptophyta; class Pinopsida; order Cupressales; family Cupressaceae; genus Cryptomeria; species Cryptomeria japonica. The sequence continues at coordinate 193,063,050 of NC_081409.1, read as the reverse complement.
ATATAAGGAAATGCTTCCCTCATTATCAAACCCTAATGAATGATCTTAAGGACTTGACTACACTACGATCCTACTTGCAACCACATTCTGTTCTTTGTTGATCTCTTGTGCACATAAAATCTAAGAGCAAATATATCAAGCAAGATCAATGGAGATAGGAAGAATGGAGATCAAAACCCTATTGGACATGTGAAGGTATAATCTTTGTGATTTCGTTTGATTTGCATTGTCTTCGGTAATCTTCATATGTTATGGTGGATCTTTATTGTTGTTAGGCTAGGGTTTTGTGGTTGAATTCATTTAGTCTTTCAACATCGTTATTATTGTTATCCATTTTCACCATATACACATATATTACTTTCTAATTTAGGATAAACCTTCACCCCCTATTTGGTTCTAAGTTTTCAATGATACATATGTATGATCTTTTATATATACAAAAGAGGCATTTAAAGAAATAGTATTTGTAAACAATAATATCAATCTCTATCATGTCAACATACTTACAATGATTATTCCTTTAGCATGACAAGTCCATGTAAATATTATCACAATTATCTTATATCATATTCAAAAAAATTAATTTATAACTCCTAAAGTTATTGCCAATATCAAGACTTTGGATTTCATATAGATAAACAATAAAGGAAGAACTAAAAGAAAATCTGATTAAAGACATTAATTCTAGACTCGGCTACAATACTCAATCAAGAATCTATAAGACACAAACCTCATTACTAATTTGACTGTCATATATATGTAAATTGATGCTACCACCCAATCAATGTTACCTAAAGATATTAATGAATGTCAAAATGACTACCATGCAATATTATTGATAATTCATTCTTTATTATTTTATTTTTTTGGTAGGTAATAGGCCGAAGCCGCAGTATTTTGAATTATTATTATTATTATTATTATTATTATTATTATTATTATGTTTGATTAGATTGACTCTAGACCTTCCCCATTTTTATGGAAGGCCAAGAGTCACAACTTAGAATTCATTTTAGATGTCCCTATTGGGAATTGAACTTGGGTCTCCACAATGAGAACCTAGTGTTTTAACTAGTTAAGCTCAACCCCTTGGACAATTCATTCTTTATTATTATGCATTTAATAACAAAACAATAATCTTGTAATAATATGCAATACGAAACAATCACACTACCTTTGTTAATTAGGATTACCAAAATGATAACAACAAGCAAAGTGTTAAACAAAATTAATGAATGGTTAAATATGACCAAAATAATCAAGTAATACTTGTAATTAATATAATGATAACTATTCCAAAAGTGTCATGTTTAACACATCAGTTACATATATTATCAATGAAATTATTGATTCATTCTAAGGTATACACTACTATAACTTAATAGAGTAATTAGAATGTTTGACTATATTGATAAGACATAACAATCTATCTGAAAATGCTCTCATGAATTCTAAATATATATAAATATGTAACGGTTGACCAAACATAATGTGTCTGGGTATAAGCACAAACCAATGTCACACTTTTATAAAGGAAGTGGCCAACACAACTAAAACTGTTTAACTTTGATCGCATAAAACTGACATTTCAAAATTGAATTTCAAAATGATGCAAACTGATGAAATGTAGAGATATTAATAAAATCTATGTATTATTTGTTAAATTTAAAAAGAAAAATTGATATTTTTTTTATATATTCAAAGACAGATTTTTTATTGTTGAAAAATGCTGAAAAATCAGGGGTTCTAGTCAACGTCACCAAAAAAAAATGAAAACAAAATTATTTTTTTCCTGATTTTAATTTTCTAAATAGATGACACATATATGCAGTGCTAAAAAATGATTAAATTCTGATGTATTTTTTTCTCATAATAAAATTTTAAAGTCCAACATAGGGGTGGTTGCAAGAAGTTGAGTCCCACTTTTGGGCAAAAAGTGGAAGTGTTTTCTATGTTTTCCAATTTTTTGTCGATTGATGTCAAAATTTGATGCACTTAGAGATTGAATCTCAAAAACTTCAGTATTAGAAAATGTAGTGCTCGGAGTCTACTTTTCAAATATGTAATTTATTTTAATACCCCCATGGTAGAAATCGCGTTTTAGTGGGCATGTTTAAAAACTGGTTTTTCAAAATGCATGTTTCAGGACCATACCACACATGTGTACGGCCACCCTTTTTGATGCAAATAAATGAATTTTTGCAAATCCTTCTAGGAAATGATACCTAAGACACCAAATATTGACGAGAATATTTTTCTTATTTTTTTATTAAATATATTTTTTTTATTAATTTTTAACTGATAATAAAGTTTATTTTCAAAACATCGGGTGTATGACCACTATAATTTGATGAAAATTTTATATTTTTCAATTTATTTTTTTTAATATTCAAAATAATTGTATGTAGATTGATGTCATATAATTTATTTTTCTAAAACCCTAAAAACAAAAAGTTATTAAAATTTTACTGAACCTCGATATTTTAGGTTTAGGTACCACTTTTGATTAATAAATAATACAAAAATAGTAAAAATGATCTTATCACTATTAAATTTACATTTTTGAAATTAGGATGCTGAAAACTCTAATGGGTTTTCATTTCGTCAAAAAATTCAATCAAGAAGGCCCTCAAAAAATTAGGTCAAGGTAGATATTTGATGTCATTTTACCTTAGCCATTTTTTTGGAGGTCCAAGCATAGGCTTGGTGGGACCAAGCCTATCCCGAAGCAAAAAACAAGGCTAAGGGTTGTTTCTCACCCATAATTTTAAAAAATGGGTGCCCATTTCACTTTGTACCGTTGAAAGAGAAACGGGCGCCCATTTTTAGAAACGAGCACCTAATTCTAAAACGGGCACCCGTTTCATTAAATAACAGGTGCCCGTTTCTGAAAAGATCCATTGGGCCATAATCTGGCCCACAAGCACAAATCCCAATGATTAATTTATTTTTCAATCATTGCCTGACAGGTACAATCTACAAAGAGAATGTTTTGATTAATCATTCTATTTTTTTATCTTATTATCGATTTGGTAAGGAGATCGATTCGAATTCAAAATTTGGTGCAACCATGGGATCAAATCAATGCAGGAAGAGGCAAAGGAAGGTTCTAATAGCTGAGGAGATTGCAGCAAATAGGGAGAAGGAGGCAATACGTCAACGAGAGAGAAGAGCAAGAATGAGACAAGGAGCTTCAAGTTCCACAATCGTATCAAAAGAGGAGAACATCGATGAGACCATAAATGCTGACGAAGGAAACACAATAGAACCATTTAATTCAAGTGCATATTCTAATCCATTATTGGATACATGTATGTCTTCACATCCCTATTTTTTTCTCATGAAGAAATTGGTGATTTAGTAGAAGCGGATTACTTATTAAATCAAACGCCAATTGAAAATCAAACCCCAAATGAAATTAGAACTCAAGTTGAAACTGAAATTGAAATCAAAATTGAAACCCCAAATGAAACTAGATCTCAACTTGAAACTAAAATTGAAACCAAAATTGAAAATCCACCTGCAACTGAAACCAATAATGTGGATGTAGACATGGAAACACTAGTTGAAAATGAAACATGTTTGAATGATAATCAAACAAATGAAAATTTTGAAATTAAAAGTGATGTACTAGACAATCTTCCTGGCTTGGCTTCATGGAGATCGATTAGGACACATGCAAATAGATTGTTTAGACATTTTTTTAATAATAAGAAATTTGGGTTTCAATGTCAATTAATGGTACAACTAATTAAAATGACTAAAATGTGAAAAGTGATTAAGAAGCTAAGGCTTTTATGTCAAACCCAAGAATAAGGATGAGTCTTTAAAACAATTTGTATCAACTGTTGCTAGCATCTTTGATACAAAGGGAAAGAAAAGTTGTTCTAAAGAGAAAAATATGGCACGACGGGCAATAACGACAACTTTAGTAATCCAAACAGCTTCTGATTAAAGAATGATGAGTAACATAAGTGGATATCTTAATATTCATCGTAAAACTTTGTCAAGAGATGTAAAAAGAAGAGTTAACTTTGAAAGTGATTCGGCAAACAATTTGTGGACTTTTAGTGGTAGACTACCAAGGTCTGATATGAAACGTACTCATGTAGTCAAAACTTTGGTCAAACAATTCTAGCACGATAATATGAGAGTATCACCTAATGCTAGAGATGTTCTTAAATTAAGAGTTGGGTCTAAAATTTGTGATCCACATCCAAAACACCTATTGGACATGACTCAAACTGAATTATATAAAAAAATTTGGATGATAAGGTGTTGACTATTAGCATTTGTCAAAGGTCTTTTGAAAGTGTAAACCTTGGTATGTTTGAATTAACAAGGAAAGAGTCACATGTTGTTGCAAAACTCATGTTCAATTTCGCTACCATTATGATGTATTTCGATATATACATGGTACCCTGCATAGTAATGGAATGTTGCAAGAATGTGGTATAAATATACCACCTGAAACTATAAAGGAGTTTATATCAAGTTTGTTTTGCAACCCACCAAATGAGCAAAATTTTCCTTTCAATGCATGTGTTTCTGGTGTATGTGATATATGTGGCAATCTTGCATTGTTGGATGAATGTTTGCATGAAAATATTACAATTGATTTTGGACAATAATTAGTTGATGTTAAAAGATTTAAAATTGTTGAGTATCCACTAAAGGATGGAAAGGTTGGAAGACGTTGTGATCTAATCACTAAAAAAGTTAGTTTTCATGCATTTGTAAGTGCACCAAGATGGTGAACAGAAAAGTGGGCACATGCAAAAAAAAAAAAAATTCATAACCCGTGCGTGTTCTAGAAATTCAAAAACGTGCTAGGCTTGGTAACATCAAGCCTAGCCAAAAATAATTAAAAAACAGAAAGTTCTTCAAAACCCATATGAGTTTTGAGGAACATTATAATTTTATAATAAAAAATCAAAAGTTCCTCAAAACCCATACTGGATTTGAGGAACTTTATATTTTATAATAAAAAATCAAAAGTTCCTCAAAACCCATACGGGTTTTGAAGAACATTATACTTTTTAGAAACCCACAGGTTATGCAAAACTAGAAGTTGTTGTCTTAGCTTTGCATAACCCGTACGGGTTATATAGAACTAGGAACCAAATAGGAAGTGGGGAGAGAGATAAAGGGAGAGAGAGAGAGAGAGAGTAGGGAGAGTAGGGAGTAGGAAGAGGGATAGAATAGGATAAGGAGAGGGGGAGGGAGAGAGAAGGGGATAGGAAGAGAGGGAGGGAGAGAGAGAGAGAGAAAGAGAGAGAGAGAGAGAGAGTAGGATAAGGAGATGGGGGTGGAGGGAGAGGGAGAGAGAGAGAGAGATTAGGAAATGAGAGGGGGAGAGGGAGAGAGAGGGAGATTGGGTGGTGCAGGAGCACCCAAGAAGACAAGGTGGAGCAGGGTCACTGATAGACCCTATGGAGGATTTGATGAAAAATTAAGACAAACAAGACCTGTAAGGTCTTTAAATGATGTAACATGGCCATGTGAGCCATAAAATGTAGTGAAATGCAATGTAATGGTCAAAAAGTGTAAAACTGCCATTTTGAGCAATTAGGCCTAGAAAAGGCTAAAAATTGGGTTTTTGGGGTAGAAGTGTGTTTAGGTGGATAAAATATGTTTATAAGGTCATCTAATGACCATTTTAATGTTTTAGAAGTTTTATATATAGTTTTGGCAAGTTGACATACATAGTTGTCAAACTTGACAACTTTGGAGCAACTTTTTTTTGTCAAAAAGTTGTCAAGAATGCAAAAAGTTGTCATAAGTTAGTTATAAGTTGGTTTTAGGCTGGATTTCGACCTAGAAGGCCTTGAGGGTTATAAATGGATGAAATTGACTCATTTTTTGTGGTTGGTAAAGGTGTTTTGATTAGGTTTGGAGTTTTCAAGCAATAAAAATCTGATTTTCATGTGTATTTTCCAGGTTTCCACATAGAACAGTCTGATTTTCCATTGTTTTGAGTGCTTTTATGAATTAGTTTTCATTCCTTCATGTTTGGATATTTTTCTATAATTAAATAAGTTTATTTTTTTTTTGGTTTGAAGTGATTTGGTTTTGTTTTGGTGAAGATGTCTAATTTCTTGTGAAAACAGTCATATCCCTGCCATAGGGTTAATAGTGAGCATGAAAATGTTGTATATTTTATTTCCAGATTGATCTAACCCCACAAATGGGTATTATGGTGTATTATATTGTATATTTTCATAAGATTTGGTTTCAGGAGGCCATGCACAAGATGACATGTGCATTGTGGGAGTAAAGGTCTGAAATTTTAGAGGCAGACTGTTGTAGAAAATACAGTCCTAATACGGGAGCCATATCTCACATTTCCACTGTTGGATTTTACTGAGTTTTGGATATGTTTTGTATAACCAAGTTACAAATACTTTCATAGGAGTGATCGAATAAATTTGTTCATTTGAAAAAGTTATGAGTGACTGTGTAAGGGTCTATCAATATGGCAGCAAGGTGGTAGTTTTGCAATGATTTTTCTTTGTCAATACATTGAGGCAGTTTGTAAAGTCTCAAAGGGTCTTGTATTGTTAAGTTTGATTTGGGTCCATTTGTCTCCCTATCATAGTGGTATTAGAGCCAGTGAAAGGTCTGGGATATAGGGGTGAAGATGGAGTTAACAAAATTTGAGAAAGAGATAGTAGGTGCTTACAAGAAGTGGAAAGAACTAATGTTTGGTGGAAAGAAAAAAAGAGAGGAAGAAGAGTTGAGGAAACAAAAAATAGAAAGAATGAAGAGAGAAGAAAAAGAAAAGAAATGAGTTGAGTTGAGAAGTTTAAGAAGGGCTTTAGAAGCGAATGAAGCAAGATTGAGGGAGCTTAAAGAGGAACTAGAGAAAAAGAGAAAGGAATATGAACTTAGGGAAGCACAAATGAAGTTGAAATTGGAAAACCTAGAGGGTACAACAAAGAGTTGGCACTTGAGGGTGCACAACAAGGTAGTTTGGCCTGTGAAGAGGCTAGTGGTAGCAAAGAAGGAGGCTCATGATGAAGCCTTGATGATGGGTGAGGTTATGGTGACATGCCAAGGAGAATGGCATTTTAAATATGAAAGGGGGCACATGGAGACTATGCACAGACTCCAGAGCTATCAACAAAATCACCATAAGGTACAAGTTCCCTATTCCCAGGATAGAAGATTTGATGGATTGTTTAGGGGGTGCGAGGTATTTCTCAAAAATAGACTTGAAGAGTGGTTACCATCAGATAAGAATAAAAGAGGGTGATGAGTGGAAAACTGCTTTCAAAACAAATGAGGGTCTTTATGAATGGTTGGTTATGCCTTTGTTACTCTCTTATGTTCCCAGTACCTTTATGAGGCTAATGGATGAAGTATTGTAGGATTTTGGCTAAGTATGGTCTTAATGCTTATAAGATTGATTTACCTGCTGATATTTCCTTGTCTCCTATCTTTAATGTTGTAGATTTGGTACCTTTCAAGGGGCGGCCTCCCGAAAAGACTCAGAGAGCTTCAGACATTTCACATTCCCTTTCTGATCTATCTCTCCCCTCTTCTTCTTCTCCCATTCCTGAACAGGTACTTGATTCCAGAATCGTCAAGAAGACTAGAAAGCATGACTACTTTGAACATTTGATCAAGTGGAAAGATCAACCAGCCTCTAAAGCCACTTGGATACCTGAAAGTGACTTCCACAAGGTTGGTATTCCTCTCTCTTTTCTGCCCAAAGGAGTCACATGACTTCTTTGTCACCGCGGGAGTATGGTGCAAGAGCACCTAGGCCTCATTTTCATCACCAGTTTGATAGCAGGTTTGATTTTTGTTTGTTTTGAGTTGGAAAGGTTGTTTAAGTTGTTTTTGAGTTGTTCTAAGTTGTTTGGATGAGTTTTGAACTCATTGTGTGGTCATGCTTCCTGTTTTCATCTTTTTGCTCAAAGTTGCCAGTTTGGAGTTGCCTGGCAAAATGTTGTAAAAAGTGATTTTTTAATGTGTTTTTGTTTTGAAAGTGTTTAGACATGTTTTTTTCTTGGTTTGTAGGTGTGAGTAGTGTTCTTAGGTGTTTTGTAGTCTTTGAGATCAACCTTGCATCATCTAGGCATCAAAAGTTGTCATTTAGACATCAAAATGTCAAATTTAAGTGCTCTTGGACATGTACCTATCTGTACAGGAGGATAACTAACTTGTAGAAGTATTTATTCTCCTGGTTTTACCATTGTAAGGGTTGATCATTCGGATATATCAAGCATTTTGCAAGTTTGCACTACTTTTTACCTTGTTTTCCTTATGTTTTGACTCCATGTGAGCAGCAGTCCGTACACCTGCTATACGTGGCCGTACTATTTTTCCATTTTTCAGTTCTCTTATGTTTCCTAAATCTTTTCCCTTTGGTGGCATTGAATTTCATTAAGTTTTGAGTTTTGTGCAAAATTATCTAGTTTTGACAGTTTCACTGCCTTGTCTAGGAAATTGGCAAGGATGCTTGACCAACTTGGCTTCTTGAAGCCCTAAATGTTCATGGATTTTCAAGAACCAATCGGTCAAATTGTAAGATATGTATATACTTTTTTTTCTTTCCAAAATGCAGGGGCAAGAAGTTTTGTGGCCATGGAGCCCTAGGCAAGTGTGCCATTTGGCTAGGGTCTTTGAGGAAGTTTGATGCTTTGCTCTTTTATAGCAAATGCATTCTTCAGATAATCAGACCTATTTTGATTCTTAAGGTTGAATGTAATGGTAAAGAGGCTTTCTAAGATATAATGAGGATGATTGCATTTTCAGTTTGTGAAAATGATGTAAAAAAAGACAGTGAGTCACTATTTTGGAGTTGATTCCCATTCACTTGCTTCCTCTCCACCATTTATTGGAGTTGGTAAAGCCTTGTACCTCCTTCTAATTGCTTGAAAACAAGAACAAGGAGTGGTTTTTGGGTCTTGTCCATGGGTTTGAGGTTGCCAAGATCAAGTAATGATCCTTGAGGCAAAGTTGTAATGCCCAGTTGGCTGTCACAGTCATCTATGACTGATTTTTGCATTTTTGTTGAAGTTGAATATGTAATCTTCCTCTTCAAAATGGGAGGTATGAAGGTAAAAAAGCAACTAAAGACAGAGAATTGTTAAAGAGCACAAAACAGACCTTTGGGAAAGAGTTTTGACAGTGTAAAGTGCAGGTCCAAAGTGAAAAAGCAGTGAGAAGGCAAAATGCAGTCATAATTAACTTGATAGTGAACAACTTGTTGTTTTGTAATTGCCTAATGTCTTTTGTGCAAGGATAATGTGATTCTCTTGTGTCTCTAATGATATGCATGTTCTCATGTTCTAGAATGTAATTGGTTTTCATACTAAAGATGTGTTTGTAAAAAGCAAGAAAGGAAAAGTTGTCATCGTTGCATATTCCTTATGAGCAACTTTTGTAAACCTTGTTCTCTAACCCTTGGAAGGTGTAAAAATTGTCTTCTCATGGCCTAATTAGCATGTAACATGGTAGAACCAAGTTTGTATGGTTTCCATTTAAGGTCTCTAACTTGTTAGTCAATGTTTGCCACCAAAACCTTACAAACCCTCCTTTTTGCACCCATTTTTGGGACAGTCATGGAGAAGGCCTAATGGACCCCAAAACTTAGATAATCTTCAATAACTCCCAAAAGGGTATCCATATATGAGATTATTTTAGTCTGGAAGTTCATCGTTAAAGCAGGGTGAGCACAAAACCCCAAAAGGAGGGCTAATTCCTAGTAGCTCGTTTTAGGCCTAAAACTTAGTTTTTTGTCAAATCGGGTACACAAATGGAGGATGTAAAGTCTAAAACCCATCAAATCCAGTTGAGACAAGTTGTTCTTGCATACATTGAACATATTTGGTGAGGTAGACTCCATAAGTTGGTTTGTAGCACTTGAGAAGGATCACTACACTCCAAAACGTAGAAGGCCAAAGACACCCATGGGGATATAACTTGACACAAACTTGCAATCCAATAAAAGGAGACCTTGTGTAGTCAAAAAAAAGATCAGGGATAGAGGGAATGAATCCCAATTGAGTGATTAAGGTGTTAGATTACTAAGCCAACAACTATGGAGTTGAAGCCCTTGAGCAACCAAGAAGTTTTTGTCTTAGGGAGGTGGAACAAGGAGAGTTGCTAGGTTGTCTATAAACCTTTTGCACTCTGATTTTGGTGGCTACACCTTGAAACTAGTGAAGGACCTAACACCTAATAACATACAAGCCTATTGGGCAACCCACTTGCACTACCTCCCTATCATAGTGGCATCAGAGCCGGTGAAAGGTATGGGATATAGGGATGAAGATGGAGTTAACAAAATTTGAGAAAGAGATAGTAGGTGCTTACAAGAAGTGGAAAGAACTAATGTTTGGTGGAAAGAAGAAAAGAGAGGAAGAAGAGTTGAGGAAACAAGAAGTAGAAAGAATGAAGAGAGAAGAAGAAGAAAATAAACGAGATGAGTTGAGAAGTTTAAGAAGGGCTTTAGAAGCGAATGAAGCAAGATTGAGGGAGCTTAAAGAGGAACTAGAGAAAAAGAGAAAGGAATATGAACTTAGGGAAGCACAAATGAAGTTGAAATTGGAAAACCTAGAGGGTACAACAAAGAGTTGGTGCTTGAGGGTGCACAAGAAGGTAGTTTGGCCTGTGAAGAGGCTAGTTGCAACAAAGAAGAAGGCTCATGATGAAGCCTTGATGATGGGTGAGGTTATGGTGACATGCCAAGGAGAATGGCATTTTAGATATGAAGAGATTTCAATGGGTTTGTTGGAACAAGATGATATTGTAATCAATGAAAATGATGTTTTTGTTTATCCTAATGTTTTGTATGCAGCTTTGCTGAGTGTTTACAAGGATGATCATGTTGGAGGTGCTTACCTTGAGTACCATTTTTTTGAGAGGAGGTGCCATGAGTTGCCAAAGCATGTACAATTTTTTGCAGGGAATACAATGAAAGTTCCAATGAATTAGAAAACCAGGAAGAGGAGGCAGCCATGCAAGGGGACCTTGCATTCTTTTTATCCCCGGGAGTATGGTGTAGGAGCACCTAGGAAGACAAGGTGGAGCAGGGTTACTGATAGGCCCTATGGAGGATTTGATGAAAAATTAAGACAAAAAAGACCTATAAGGTCTTTAAATGATGTAACATGGCCATGTGAGCCATAAAATGTAGTGAAATGCAATGTAATGGTCAAAAAGTGTAAAATTGCCATTTTGAGCAATTAGGCCTAGAAAAGGCTAAAAATTGGGTTTTGTGGGGTAGAAGTGTGTTTAGGTGGATAAAATATGTTTAGAAGGTCATCTAATTACCATTTTAATGTTTTAGAAGTTTTATATATAGTTTTGGCAAGTTGACATACATAGTTGTCAAACTTGACAACTTTGGAGCAACTTTTTGTTGTCAAAAAGTTGTCAAGAATGCAAAAAGTTGTCATAAGTTAGTTATAAGTTGGTTTTAGGCTGGATTTCGACCTAGAAGGCCTTGAGGTTTATAAATGGATGGAATTGAATCATTTTTTGTGGTTGGTAAAGGTGTTTTGATTGGGTTTGGAGTTTTCAAGCAATAAAAATCTGATTTTCATGTGTATTTTCCAGGTTTCCACATAGAACAGTCTGATTTTCCATTGTTTTGAGTGCTTTTATGAATTATTTTTCATTCCTTCATGGTTGGAGATTTTTCTATAATTAAGTAAGTTTATTTTGGCTTTGTTTTGAATTTATTTGGTTTTGTTTTGGTGAAGATGTCTAATTTCTTGTGAAAACAGTCATATCCCTGCCATAGGGTTAATAGTGAGCATGAAAATGTTGTATATTTTATTTCTAGATTGATCTAACCCCACAAATGGGTATGATGGTGTATTATATTGTATATTTTCATAATATTTGGTTTTAGGAGGCCATGCACAAGATGGCATGTGCATTGTGGGAGTAAAGGTCTAAAATTTTAGGGGCAGACTGTTGCAGAAAATACAGTCCTGATATGGGAGCCATATCTCACATTTCCACTGTTGGATTTTACTGAGTTTTGGATATGTTTTGTATAAACAAGTTATGAAGACTTTCACTAGAGAGATTGAATAGATTTGTTCATTTGCAAAATTTATGAGTGACTGTGTAAGGGTCTATCAATATGGCAGCAAGGTGGTAGTTTTGCAATGATTTTTTTTTGTCAATACATTGAGGCAGTTTGTAAAATCTCAAAGGGTCTTGTATTGTTAAGTTTGAGTTGGGTCCATTTGTCTCCCTATCATTGGGAGAAGGAGGGGGGGAAAGGGAGAGGGAGAGGGAGAGAGAGGGAGATTTGGAAAAGAGAGAGAGAGAGAGAGAGAGAGAGAGAGAGAGAGAGAGAGAGAGAGAGAGAGAGGATGTCCTTTCAAATTTGAACAAATGTGGTTAAAAGATGATAATATTATTAGGCTTTTGGAGGTTTGGTGGAAGGAAGCAGAAGTTTCTGGTTGCAGGATCTTTAAGGTAGTCAACAAGCTTAAGATAATCAAGAAAAAGCTCATTATATGGAATAGAGAACACTTCGGGAATATATCTGACAAGAAGTCACAAGTGGAAGCAGAGTTAGAGGAAGTAAATGAAGCAATTATGTTGAGGGGGTGGATGAAGTTCTGTTTCTTAGAGAAAAGGAACTTCTTCTTGAACAAGAAAACATCCTGGCAAAAGAGGAGATCTTTTGGAAACAAAAATCTAGGAAAACTTGGCTAGATGAGGGGGATAAGAATACTAAATTCTTTCATAATAGTGTTAAACTAAGGAGAGTCATTAACAGAATCTCTAATATTAAGACCAGTAGTGGCTTAGAGGTGGAAGATCCCAAGCTTATCTCTAAGGAGGCAATGGATTTTTTTTCTAATATCCTCAACATAGATTTGAGTCCATACCATTCAGATCTAGATAAGATTCTGAAATATATACCCAAATTACTTAGTAAGGAATGTACCCAAGGTCTTACTGCAAAATTCTCTTTATTAGAAGTAGAAGCAGCCCTAATGCAGATGAATCTAGAGAAATCCCTTGGTCCAGATGGCTTTCCGACTGGCTTTTTTCAGAAATGTTGGTCCTTCATAGGTGAGGAGGTGACGGGTTCTCTTGAAGGTATGAGGAATTCAGATAATATTCTCAGAGAAATCAATAATACTTTCTTGGCCCTCATCCCGAAGAAGGATAAGTCTGATAGTTTTGATGAGTTCAAACCAATTGCATAAGCTTTTTACCAAGACCTTAGCTAATAGGCTTCAAAAATTGCTTCCTCTTTTGATTAGCGAGGAACAAATGGGTTTGGTTCCTGGTAGGTCTATTTATGATGGGGCCATAATAGCTCAGGAAGCCATACATTTTGTCCAAAAGAATGGAACCCCTAGCATGCTTTTAAAATTAGACATTAGAAAGGCCTATGATAAGGTGGACTGGAGATTCCTGTGTAAATGCCTAGAAGCCTTTGGGTTCCCCTCTTCATGGATTAATTTGATATTTGAATGTATTTCAACGCCTAAATTATTAGTCTTAGTCAGTGGTACCCTAGAGGGCTTTTTCTGCTCATCCAAGGGGCTAAGACAAGGAGATCCTATCTCCCCATTCCTTTTCATCATCATGATAGAATCACTAAGCAGAGCTATATCTAGAGCTAGGAAAAGCAATCAGAACTCAGGAATAAGGATTGCTAGCAACTTAGATCCAACTATGCACCAACAATTTTTGGATGACGACATGCTATATGGGTTTAGTAATATAAGGGAGGCTAGGGCTTATAAGCAGATCCTAGATTCTTACTCTAGGGCTTCAGGACAAGAAATTAATCCAACTAAATCTGAGGTCTTCTTTTTCAACACCAAGGAGTGCTTACAAGTAGATATCTGCAAAGTTCTAAATTTTAATATTGGTAGGCTCCCCTGCAAATATCTAAGTTTTCCCTTGGATAAGGGTAATGGAAGATCAAAGTTATGGGATTTAGTGATAAACAGAATTAAGAAGAAGGTCGAATCCTGGAAAGCAAAGTGGCTATCCTCTGCGGGTAGAGCGACTATGGAAAAATTGGTTTTGGCATCAATGCCAATCTACCAGTTATCATGTATTAACCTCCCATAATCCAAAAAGGAAGAGTTGAATAAGCATCTTAGATCTTTCTTTTGGCAGGGTACTAGGGATAAGAAGAAGATCTCCCTCATGGCTTGGGACAAGATCAGTAGGCCAAGATCGGAAGGTGGCATAGGGATTAATAATATTAAGGATCAGAGTAGAGCTCTAGGGGAAAAATTAGTCTAGAGAATGTTTAGATTTCCCCACCTCAAGTGGGCTCAGATTTTATTCCACAAATATCTCAAGGGTAGGGACCATTCTAGCATCTTTAGGGAAATTTCTCCTCCTAAAGGATCTTACATTTGGAAATTTATGCTCAACTATAGAAGAATAATCTTAGATAAGTTAACTTGGAACCTGGGTAACAGTGAGAAAGCCCTTTTCTGGACAGATTCTTGGGGAGGCTTCAAGGCAGTGCATAAGATTGCTAATCTAGAAATTACTAAATCAGTGCTTGAATCCACTTGGGGTAGGTCAGTTAGGGATTACATAATGCCAATTGATGGGGATTTAGCTAAGGGTTGGGAGTGGAAACCCCTGGATCATTTAGATATCCTGAAGATGGAGAAACTTAGGCTTCAAGACATCCTGAAGGACAGAAAGGTCTCCTTCAACTCAGGTTTGGATACTCTTGTGTGGGATGGATCGAAATCGGGTGAATACACCCCTAAGATGGTTATAATATTCTTCTTAGTCAACATCTCTCCTCCCACACTTTTGTCCCTTTAGTTTTATGTTGGTACAAGATGTGTCTGCCAAAGGCAGGTTTGTTCTCTTGGTTTGCCCTCCAAAATAAGATTCTTACAGCGGATAGATTCAGTAAGAAGGGATTTGAGGGTCCCAGCAGATGCCCTTTATGTGAGAAGGCAGAAGAAGATAAGGATCATATCCTCCTCAATTATAAATATGCCTCTCAATGTTGGTTGTGGTTATATAATAAATTAGGATGGAGCTCTGCTTTCCTTAATTCCATTCTTGGTATGTTTCAAGCATGGCTCATTCTTCATTAATGTTCCCTTTTTGAAGGTCTATGGAAATTGGCCCCTTCTATGGTAATTTGGGAGCTTTAGAAGGAACGCAATAGGAGACTCTTTAAGGATAAGAAAATGGACTGGCTTCAACTGGTTAATAAAATTGAGGCTTCTGTAGTAGAAACTCTTAATAGCAAGACATCTAAATTTCCTAGTAAACTTTCAGAGATGACATATTGGGATGAGAAAATGAGAGGCAGATGGTCGGGTCTAAAAATTCCCCACTTTTTAGGACTGAGAAACTCTAATAAAAAGGAGTTAAGAGAGGCTTGTAAATGGATGGTCCCAAAGAAGGGTTGGGCTAAGCTTAACTTCGATGGAGCCTCTCGAGGGAATCGTGGTCTAGTAGGGATAGGATGTTATTTGCATGACAATACTGGGAGGGAATTAGCTAAGTTGGCCAAGCCTATAGGTATTGAATCCAACAATAAAGTAGAACTTTTAGCTATAGTTGAAGGCCTCCTCTTATGTCAAAACATGGGTATTAACAAGCTTGCCATAGAAGGGGAATCGTCTATTATTATCAATGGCTTAAGAAAGGGTTTTCTTCCTAATTGGAAGATAAATGCGATTTTATAAAGAGCTCTGAGCCTACTTAAGGATTTCAAGAAAGCCACCTTTAATAGCATCTATAGAGAAGGAAACTATAGGGCGGATGGGAGATATCTAAGTTAGGATAGGTCCCTTATAATAGTCCTAAGAGCTTGTTTTCAAGATTAGATTACCTGGGTTAGCTGATCTCCGTTAGTTAGGATCTTCGTACCTCTCTGTGGTTCTATCTGCGAGCCATGATACCCCCTTTAGGATGAAGGCTAGCAAGAAGGAAATGTCTTCCTGGGAGGAAATCACTAAGCTCAAGTTGAGTTAATTTATGTTGGCAAGTCAGGGTCTGATGGTGAGGGTTGGGCTTAAGATTGTAGAGAAGGAATTATTTGTATTAGATGGCCATCCCAAATCCAACTCTGAGATCATCGCTATGTTCATAGTCACTAGTCTCCATATAGATAGGGATAAGCTGGACATAAGAGATCTGTGTAGGGCCCTCTTCATAATTTTTTGTTGATTTAATTAGTCTTGGTCCTGGATTAAATATTCATAGATTCATATGTATACATATATACATATATATACATACATACATACATATATGTGTGTGTGTGTGTGTATTTATATATCTATGTATATATGTGTATCTATGTATATATATGTGTGTGTGTGTGTATACATATACATACATATATATATGTATGTATATGTATATATATATATATGTATGTATACATATACATACATATATATATATATACATATATATGTATGTATATGTATACATACATATATATATATATACATATACATACATACATACATACATACATACATATGTATACATATATACATGTATACATATATACATGTATACATATATACATACATGTATATGTGTAGCGTCCTAAAATTGTGACACTTGCAATTTCGACCGCATTTGGGTCTTCACGATGGCGGCGCAACACTGAACCTGAATGGAGACCCCGAAACTTGTTCATGACACCAAAAACTGCATTTTTCAGCATCCTGGCCTGATCCTCCTTGCACCCTGCTGCCCCTGGAGGTGGGACCATGGCGCCCAGCGCCCTGGTCCTTCAGGACTAGGGTGCCCAGCACCCTGGTCCCCCAGGACCATGGCACCCAGTGCCCTGGTCCCTGGCCCTATTTTGGGCCCGGTCTCTTTTGGGGCTTCGGGTCTTTAAGTTTGCAAATTGGAAAATAATATTTCCTGGTTGGCCTAAGGTCGGGAAAATCAGTCTTTCAACCCTAATTGACAAGTATATAAACTACATTTCCTCTCCCATTTGAGGAGGTCGAAAAAGAGAGAAACATATCTATTCAAGACATTCAAACATTCAAGCATTCAAGCATTCAAGCATTCCTTCAAGCAATTGAGCATTCTAGGTCTCCATTCAAGGCTAGGTGTTGCATTCAAGACAAGGATTCAACCATTGAAGAGGAGATCACATACAACATACAACATACTACATACATTACACCTTCGCATGTAAGAATACAAACATTCTTACAACAAGGTATCAGTACTTGTTTACATTACAAACATTTACATTTACAGCATTCTCATTTCTTGGTTAATTCCAAAACTGGGGTTTGACCTAAAGGCAAACCCCTCATCCCTAACCCCCCAATCGTCCTCTCTTTTCTGTGTGTAGGTTGCAGGTACGCGGCTGTAATTGAAGATCTGGAATCCTTGTGCAGAGACAAACAGATCCCCCTTCGTTTCGCGAATTTTTCGAAAGACCGTGTGCACGCCGAGCGCCATCGTCCCGTCAACTTTTGCTCAAATTTGCAGAACAGCACCGTCTCGACATTTTACTGCTAATTCCAGGTCCGCAGCTTCATACCATATCCCTATCTCTGTTTATAAGCGAATCTTTCCTACTTTACATGCATTCCTAGTTCAATCATTCTTTCCACATTTCTTTACAAAAGAGGGTATCCTTGATGTCTTAACCCTTGAAACTCATTTAAAATCCAATCTTGCATTGCGTGGGATTGGATCTTGTGGGTTTCAACCCCTCTTTTGAATGTAAAGTCTCCCCTAAGTGAAAACCATCAACCCTAGTGACTCTCCCTTCTCTCTCCTTGGAGTTGGGGAGGGGAGAACAACTAGGGTTCGATTTTTCCGCTTTACATTTTTGTGAACCCGACGTGAACATCCTCATTCTGATTATTCATGGCTAGATCTGAAAATTTTGCTTCCTTAATTACATTTCCATGTTTGATCTTTTGCAAATTTTAGAGGTTGATTGCATAAAAAACCCTAAAATTTTCTTTTTAAGTAATTAAACTTGTGAAATGTTTAATTGTTAATGCTTGTTTCAGATCTACCCTTCTATTGCAAATTGTCAATTCATATTTGTGCTTTAATTCTGAAAATTAAGTGGTTAAATGTCAAAACCCTAATTTTTAAGACCTTCTTGACTCAACCTTTGACTGATAATTTCACTAATCAAAACACCTCCAAATCGGCTGTAACTTTGGATTCCGCAATAAAATCACAATATCTTTCATCCCTGAAAATTTGGAAAAAAGTTGCGAGGACCGTGTGCACCCCGAGCGCCATCGTCCCCGACATTTTTTCCGAAATTTCGGGAGCTAGATCTTACTGTATTTTTCTGCTAAAATCTAGAATTTTGGCTGATTTTATCAATTTTAACACCTTTAAAATTAAAGTCAAAGTTGGTCTAGCAATTGCTTGGATTGAGGCTTCTAATCATTCAAAAAATTGTTGAAATTGAAATTTGTATCAAAATTGTGTTTCTTACAGTCCTAAATCTGAAAAGTGTGTTAGCATTCATTCAAAATTTCAGTGCTTTATTCAAATTCTTGCAATTTGTGACTTTTGAAATTAAGTGTTTAATTACACCAACTTTGATTTCCGCTTTCAAATTCGAATTTTGCATGAAATCGACTCAACTTTTAAATTTTGAAACTTGCATTGCTTTCAGCATTCCCTCTAAAATCATAAAATTCAAAATTTCAATTTCCCTCTCTTTTTCAAAATTCAAATTTTGCATTTTTCAACAATCTTGGTAGGGTTCAATTTTGAGATTGCAACTGTAATTTGGCCTATCTACAGATCGTAAAATCACTCAATTTTTTCAAATTAGCTTTAAAATCATCATAACTTTCATCCCTGAAAATTTTGAAAAAAGTTGCGAGGACCGTGTGCACTCCGTTCGCCACGGTCCCGGACATTTTTTCCGAAATTTCGGGAGATTGTCCTGATTGCATTTAACAGCTTAAATCTAGGAGATTGGCTGATTTTATTGAAATTTGCTACCTCTAAAATTCAAAATCTTCTCTCTCTTTAGTGCATGAGTTTTACAACAATAAGCCCTACTTACACTATTCCCGTTAGACGAAGCCTTAGAATTAAGTCTTTCCAAGGTGTAATTACCAAGGAGATGGAACCTAATTTGAGTGGCCTTTTTAACGAGGACATGGGTAATTCCTCTAATCCTCTTAATCATGAAGAAGCTCTCCATGAGGTTTCTATAGAACAAATTTCAAAATTGGATAACCAATTTGATGATTTTCGACAATGGATGTCTCAAGAATACCCTGATAGTCAAGCTCTTCCTTTAATTGAGGGTCTAAAACATATGGTTCAAAGTGATAAGAATGGAATTGATATTTTGCGTGGTATTGCACACATTGTGGATTCGAATGTGATGCCTATGAAGAGTTGTGCCAAAACCTTAGGTTATCCACAACCTCCTACTCAAGTTAATCATTCTATTCCTTTGGCAACTCCTATTGCTAGTATACCTACTTTTACATCAAACATAATGACTACGTCAATACAAGACATTCCTCCTATGATCACTAGTCATGGGGGCAATCCTTCTTCTTCAATCAACCCTCTTCCTTCAGTCAATCCAACTTCTTCATTCATTCCTTCAATGAGTGTTCCTATTATATCTCCACAAATGAACATGACACAAGGGGGCAATTCATTTAACCATTCCATTTCTCCTTGTAGTGTTCCTCCTTTCCAATCATCTCCTATGACTAACTATCATAGTGTCCCACCACCTTACTCTCTACCTTCTTTCAATAACATAACACCTCCATCACAATCTAACACGTCTAATATGAACTCTTCGACTGAAGCGACCATTAACAATCTTGCACAAACTGTCTCTTCTTTACAGCAACAAATTGCCTCTATGAATCAATCTAAGTTTAGTGTGCCCACATTTGATGTTGCGAGCCCACTTTCTCTTGACATTGTTTGAGCTATTCCCCCTAAACATGTTGAAATTCCGCATTTGGAGCTTTATAATGGTAAGGGTGATCCTCTAACACATGTTAAGACCTTTCAAACAATATGTACTAATTTTGCTTATGACCAAAGGTTGCTTGCAAAACTGTTTACTAGAACATTAAGAGATAAAGCCCTACAATGGTATTTCCCGTTGCCTTCTTATTCTATTACTTCTTTTGAACAACTTGCAAATGCTTTTATTCAACAATTTCAAAACAATATATGTCCTAAAGTTACTTTGATTGATTTAATGCATTGTAAACAAGGTGTTAAAGAAAAAGTGACTGATTTCATTGGTAGATATAAGCATTTATATGCTCAAATTTCTTTTCCAGTGCCTGACAATCATATTCAAAGAATCTTTATTTCTAATTTACAAAAAGATATTAGAGAAAAACTCCTGTTTTCTGAGTTTACTTCTTTCCAACAGTTGTGTGCAACTCTTCACAATTATCAACTGACTGTGAGCCAAATGGAACAAGCAAATCCTATGGCTCCGAGTGATAAGGGTGATAGTAGTCAACAACCATTTGGAAAGTTTAAACCGAACAGAGAGTCCATTAAATTCAATGAACACATCATCAACAACAATGTGAATGCGGCATCAGGTGTGCCCCCTATTTCTAAGTTTTTCAAGAAAGAAAGAAAGTTTACTCCTTTGAATGAATCATTGCATAGTATTATGAATAAGTTATTGGAACAAAATGTGCTTACCCTCCCTCCTATAAGGCAAATAGATCCTGCAAAGATTAATTCACCCTATTTTGATAACAAATCTTTTTGTCAATTTCATCGTCAACCTGGTCATGATACTGAAAAATGTTTTGCTTTAAAGGGTAAAATTCAAGATTTGATTGATAATAACACTATCTCTGTTTCTGGTGTGAATGATAAAGGCAACACATCTGTAGCTCCTCCTAACCAAAATCTTCAGATTTTTACTGATCCATTACCTTCTCATACCTCTAATGCGATTGATACTACTGATTCCTCTATCTCACCTGATGATCTTGTGTCCATGACTCTGAATGTGATTAACTTTGTAGAGAAGCAGAAAATCCCTAAAGAACTTTCCATCACATTTGATTCCAGTGAGACTATCAGGGCACCTGATGGTCCTTTATATATAGTTGCAAAAGTCAAGAACACACCTTGCCGTGGAGTGCTTATTGATCCTTCTTGTATGGTTAATGTCATTACTGAAGAATTCCTTTTTACTTTGCAATTGAATCAAGTGATCTATGATGAAACAAATGTGGTTGTGAAACTATTTGATGCATTTTCTTCTCCTGCAATTGGTTCTATTACATTACCTATTGAGGTCCATAACAAATCCCTTGATGTGGACTTTGCTATTATTCCATCATCCGAACAATTTCGTGTGAAGCTAGGCTATCCTTGGCTATCTTCCATGAAAGCTATTGCTTCTCCTATTACCAAGTGTTTGAAATTTCCCCATAAGGGTGAAGTTGTTACTGTCAATCATAGTCTCTTTAAACCAGCTGAAAGAACTTCTAGTGTTCCTATTGATTATTTTTGGCCTAAACAATTCCAATCTCTTCCACTGCGAAGTGATCATCTTTTCAAATCTTATCAAAAGTGGAAAAAAGATATGATCCTATCTCTAAGTGAACCTAGAACACCCAAACTTGACATTCCTATCGTTCTTGAGAAGGAAGTTCTTCCTTTGAAAGATAAAACTAATGTCTTTCCTCAAGAAGATTCCCAACCCATCCCTATGGATGTGACGATGCCTATATCTAATAAACTTCCTAAAAGTAGACCTATTCCCCCTCGTCATGATGGACTTGGTCTCCTTCCTAAACCGAATATTCCTCCCTTATATGGAGCAGTTCCTCCTCCTTCCTCTTATGGAGAGAAGAGACCTTCCTCTTCTCCTATTGTTCAACCTAAGAGACCACAACCTAAACACCCAAGTGATAAGGATGAGAACATTCCTCCTCCTCAATCTTCTCAACTTCCTACTAAGACTAGATGAAATCGTTCTGCACGTGAACACCGACGAAAGCGTCATCTTAGAGCTCAGGCAGCTGCTTCTCAAACTTTGCAATCCCCAAAAACACCTTCAGCCAATATTATTCCATTTTCTCCTCAGCCGACGATTGAGCCAGAATCTCCTAAATATAAGATGCATGATGGTTTTGGTCGTGTGCGAGTTAAAGATCCTATTTTTATAAATCTTGATGATGATATAGATGAAAATGTTATTCATGATGAAAATGTTACTCCTATTCATTCTAATAGTGAATATGAATTTGTTGATATTGATAACCATTTATCTAACGAATTTTCTAAAGCACTTATCCTAGCTCCTAGACAAGAACACCGTGGCTTGGGATATGAACATAGCCCTTGTTTGGATCTTGTGATAGCTCCATCTGCTGTGTTGGATGTTCCTCCTCTAGCATGTTTCCTACCTTCCCGAAACATTGATCAGCAAGATCAGGGGATAGATGACGTGCTAGACTAGTTCATTAGCATAGCAGATTCTCTCTTCCTCTCTTTTGTTACTTCTTCTATGTGTTATTCTCATTCTTCTATTCGTTGTCCTTAGTGTTGTCTACTTGAGGACGATGCAAAACATTGAGATCTCTTTTGGTCTCTCTCATGTTGACTCAAAAGACACATGTGTTCCCTTCTTCTAGGTGACCTTCCTTGATTGGGGAATGAAGAACAATTATGCATTCATACATATGATATACATGAATTATCATACAGCATACTGACCCCGAGGAAAGCGAAGTCACCTTGTGCTTTGTGTTTTGTGTCTATTATCCTTGGGCTTATCTCACACTTGGGGGCTAAATCTTGTGATAACGTGCTCCTTTCCTTTCTCATTTCCTATATGTATCACTACCTTAAAGCAATCACCCCCGGTGAGGCGTGTGCGATCGCTTTAACGTAGGGGGGCATACATCCCGTTCATATCTTTTCAAGATACTTGAAATTTTTTTGACAAATTTAGCTTTGCCTTGAAAATTTTTGATATCTTTCTTGCATGACTCATAGTGAGGGAACCTTACTACTGACAGTCATGGTTCTCCCTCGTGATCTTCCCTTTTACTTTGTCAATCGAAGTCGTAAGATCCTTAGTCCACTGGGGGCTTCGTGTATCTTGCCTCCTTGACGTGGTGAAAGTTTTTCAATGTTGTTTCCTTGTACTTTACCGAAAGTATTGGCGTATGCTTATACTCCCGCTAAAGTGGGGGCTAAATGTAGCGTCCTAAAATTGTGACACTTGCAATTTCGACCGCATTTGGGTCTTCACGATGGCGGCGCAACACTGAACCTGAATGGAGACCCCGAAACTTGTTCATGACACCAAAAACTGCATTTTTCAGCATCCTGGCCTGATCCTCCTTGCACCCTGCTGCCCCTGGAGGTGGGACCATGGCGCCCAGCGCCCTGGTCCTTGGCCCTATTTTGGGCCCGGTCTCTTTTGGGGCTTCGGGTCTTTAAGTTTGCAAATTGGAAAATAATATTTCCTAGTCGGCCTAAGGTCGGGAAAATTAGTCTTTCAACCCTAATTGACAAGTATATAAACTACATTTCCTCTCCCATTTGAGGAGGTCGAAAAAGAGAGAACATATCTATTCAAGACATTCAAACATTCAAGCATTCAAGCATTCAAGCATTCCTTCAAGCAATTGAGCATTCTAGGTCTCCATTCAAGGCTAGGTGTTGCATTCAAGACAAGGATTCAACCATTGAAGAGGAGATCACATACAACATACAACATACTACATACATTACACCTTCGCATGTAAGAATACAAACATTCTTACAACAAGGTATCAGTACTTGTTTACATTACAAACATTTACATTTACAGCATTCTCATTTCTTGGTTAATTCCAAAACCGGGGTTTGACCTAAAGGAAAACCCCTCATCCCTAACCCCCCAATCATCCTCTCTTTTCTGTGTGTAGGTTGCAGGTACACGGCTGTAATTGAAGATCTGGAATCCTTGTGCAGAGACGAACAGATCCCCCTTCGTTTCGCGGATTTTTCGGAGGACCGTGTGCACGCCGGGCACCATCGTCCTGTCAAATTTCGCTCAAATTTGCAGAATAGCACTGTCTCGACATTTTACTGCTAATTCCAGGTCCGCAGCTTCATACCATATCCCTATCTCTGTTTATAAGCGAATCTTTCCTACTTTACATGCATTCCTAGTTCAATCATTCTTTCCACATTTCTTTACAAAAGAGGGTATCCTTGATGTCTTAACCCTTGAAACTCATTTAGAATCCAATCTTGCATTGCGTGGGATTGGATCTTGTGGGTTTCAACCCCTCTTTTGAATGTAAAGTCTCCCCTAAGTGAAAACCATCAACCCTAGTGACTCTCCCTTCTCTCTCCTTGGAGTTGGGGAGGGGAGAACAACTAGGGTTCGATTTTTCCGTTTTACAATATGTATATATAATTATATATACATATACATCTATATGTATATGTGTATATTTACATATACATCTATATGTATACGTATTACATATATATACATATATATGTATATATATGTAATACATATACATATAGATGTATATACATATATATGTATATATGTATATGTAAATGTATATATATATAAATATGTATATATGTATATGTATATGTATATGTATATGTATATGTATATACATATATGTATATATATACATATCTATTTATATATATGTGTGTGTGTATACATATATACATATACATATACATATATATATATATATATAAATATGTATATATGTATATATGTTTATATATATATGTGTGTGTGTGTGTGTATACATATGTATATACATACATATATATATATACATATACTCTTAAACATATATATTTATCTAAACAAAGTCTTAAGGCTAGCCTTGGAAACCTCTTTTCGCAGGATAGATTGGTAATAATTACTTCGAAGGATGGAGGGATAATAATGAATGAACACTTCAAATGACTTTGGCCTAGGATTAATTATGAAGGAGCTACCTCATGAGAAATCATGTGCATTGATGGATCTCCGCAATTAGTACTCAGACTTTTTCTCTATATACATTGGAATGTAGGAATTAGTTTTCCAAGGTAGGCTTTAGATTTCGTGTTGAGAACACCAGCCATGGAGTCGAATATCAAACTGGTATCTACTAGCGATAATAGGCTCATGGCATTCCGTGGTGAAATTAAGGCAGAAAGATGGTATAGGGTCCTCAAGGATGTTGATGACTTCACCTTCAAAGCAATTCAAGAAATCATGGGGGAAGAACACTTCAGACAAGAATTTTGATATAGGATAAATTACGACATCCCTATGGAATTCTCAGCCATCTTGCTATGAGCAGCACTCATAAAAGTGAGGTAATTCTCCTTGGGCTAATGCTTTTTAAGGAGGAATTTTTACATCTCTTTGAGATTGTTATTGGTAGCATAGATGAAAGGCTTATGATCCCCTTTCTAGAGGATTATGGCAATAAGAAGGCTAGTTTTAATGGTGCGGGAAGAAGCCAAGTTCAATGAACGAATGCCCACCATCCGCAGAAAATATGGATTTCTAGCTAAAATGGCTTCACATTAAGGAGGCCCCTTACCCTAATTGGTGGATCGACTATCTTAAGGAAGAAGGGTATGAAACCCTTTCACCCACATATGATATCCCTTTGGATAAAATTCAAGTGCTTCCACTAGTGATTATCAAAGCCACGTGGGTGAAAGGAATGAACAAAAATGATATGGGGGCCTCATGTAGCCGAGTAGAACCGAGTTGAACTGGGAAGAGAACCCCACATTTAGCAGCAAATGTCGTCGTGGACCTGTCAGACATGGAAGATGATTAGCTGAGGTTCTTTGATAGGGATAGGATAGTTTCTTTTCTACATATTAATAGGAAGTAGCTTGATACTCTAAGACTATCTTCTAAGGAACTTAATCTCTTTTTGCAATAATAGACTCTTACAGTATACTTTAAAAAGACCCTTGTATAATATGGGGTTGAACTATATATACTCTTAAGACTATCAAGGATATATATTATGTTGGGATCTATAAATACATGGTTATTACTAACTCATATGTATTTGCAAGAGTTGTTTATAGCTATCTCCCGGGGCCCTTGCATGATTTTTTAAGCAAACAAAGAAGGAGAATTAAATACCTTCTCGGTTGGGCTGAATTAACATGCAATAGATAAAGTAACGTAGTAGTATATCTTGTTCTAGCCTAGGTGATGCTAAGAATGGAATGGTTCAGTGGATAGGACTTCATTGTTTTGCCTTTCTTGTCTATATATTGTAAAGCGGAAAAATCGAACCCTTAGTTGTTCTCCCCTCCCCAACTCCAAGGAGAGAGAAGGGAGAGTCACTAGGGTTGATGGTTTTCACTTAGGGGAGACTTTACATTCAAAAGAGGGGTTGAAACCCACAAGATCCAATCCCACGCAATGCAAGATTGGATTCTATAGGAGTTTCAAGGGTTAAGACATCAAGGATACCCTCTTTTGTAAAGAATGTAGATAGAAAGATTGAACTAAGAATGCATGTAAAGTAGGAAAGATTCGCTTATAAACAGAGATAGGGATATGGGATGAAGCTGCAGACCTGGAATTAGCAGTAAAATGTCGAGACGGTGCTGTTCTGCAAATTTGAGCGAAAGTTGACGGGACGATGGCGCCCGGCGTGTACACGGTCCTCCGAAAAATCCGCGAAACGAAGGGGGATCTGTTCGTCTCTGTACAAGGATTCCAGATCTTCAATTACAGCCGTGTACCTGCAACCTACACACAGAAAAGAGAGGATGATTGGGGGGTTAGGGATGAGGGGTTTGCCTTTAGGTCAAACCCCGGTTTTGGAATTAACCAAGAAATGAGAATGTTGTAAATGTAAATGTTTGTAATGTAAACAAGTACTGATACCTTGTTGTAAGAATGTTTGTATTCTTACATGCGAAGGTGTAATGTATGTAATATGTTGTATGTTGTATGTGATCTCCTCTTCAATGGTTGAATCCTTGTCTTGAATGCAACACTTAGCCTTGAATGGAGACTTTGAATGCTCAATTGCTTGAAGGAAATGCTTGAATGCTTGAATGCTTGAATGCTTGAATGTTTGAATATCATTTCCGCCTTTTTCCCATCTCTACCAAAATGGGAGAGGAAATGTAGTTTATATACTTGTCAATTAGGGTTGATAGACTGATTTTTCCGACCTTAGGCCGACCAGGAAACATTATTTTCCAATTTGCAAACTTAAAGACCCGAAGCCCCAAAAGAGACCGGGCCCAAAATAGGGCCAGGGACCAGGGCACTAGGCGCCATGGTCCTGGGGGACCAGGCGCTGGGCGCCATGGTCCCACCTCCCAGGATAGCAGGGTGCAAGGAGGATCAGGCCAGGGTGCTGAAAAATGCAGTTTTTGATGTCATGAACAAGTTTCAGGGTCTCCATTCAGGTTCCGTGTTGCATCGCCATCGTGAAGACCCAAATGCGGTTGAAATTGCAAGTGTCGCAATTTTAGGACGCTACATTTAGCCCCCACTTTAGTGGGAGTATAAGCGTACGCTCATACTTACGGTAAAGTACAAGGAAACAACATTGAAAAACTTTCACCACGTCAAGGAGGCAAGACACACCAAGCCCCCAGTGGACTAAGGATCTTACGACTTCGATTGACAAAGTAAAAGGGAAGATCACGAGGGAGAACCATGACTGTCAGTAGTAAGGTTCCCTCACTATGAGTCATGCAAGAAAGATATCAAAAATTTTCAAGGAAAAGCTAAATTTGTCAAGAAATTTTCAAGTATCTTGAAAAGATATGAACGGGATGTATGCCCCCCTACGTTAAAGTGATCGCACTCGCCTCATCGGGGGTGATTGCTTTAAGGTAGTGATACATATAAGAAATGAGAAAGGAGCACGTTATCACAAGGATTTAGCCCCCAAGTGTGAGATAAGCCCAAGGATAATAGACACAAAACACAAAGCACAAGGTGGCTTCACTTTCCTCGGGGTCAGTATGTTGTATGATAATTCATGTATATCATATGTATGTATGCATAATTGTTTTTCATTCCCCAATCAAGGAAGCTCACCTAGAAGAAGGGAACACGTGTCTTTTGAGTTAACATGAGAGAAACCAAAAGAGATCTCAATGTTTTGCATCGTCCTCAAGTAGACAACACTAAGGACAACAAATAGAAGAATGAGAATAACACATAGAAGAAGTAACAAAAGAGAGGAGGAAAGAGTCTGCTATGCCAATGAAACTAGTCTAGCACGTCATCTACCCCCCGATCTTGCTGATCAATATTTCGGGAAGGTAGGAAACACGCTAGAGGAGGAACATCCAACACAGCAGATGGAGCTATCACAAGATCAAAACAAGGGCTATATTCATACCCCAAGCCATGTTGTTTTTGTCTAGGAGCTAGCATAAGTGCTTTAGAAAATTCGTTAGATAAATGGTTATCAACATCAACATATTCATATTCACTATCAGGATGAACAGGAGTAACATTTTCATCATGAATAACATTTTCATCTATATCATCATCAAGATTTATTAAACTAGGATCTTTAACTCGCACAGGATCAAGACCATCATGCATCTTATGTTTAGGAGATTTCGACTCAATCGTCAGCTGAGGAGAAAATGGAATAATATTGGCTGAAGGTGTTTTTGGGGATTGCAAAGTTTGAGAAGCAGCTGCCTGAGCTCTAAGACGATGCTTTCGTCGGCGTTCACGTGCAGAATGATTTCATCTAGTCTTAGTAGGAAGTTGCAAAGATTGAGGAGGAGGAATGTTCTCATCCTTATCACTTGGGTGTTTAGGTTGTGATCTCTTAGGTTGAACAATAGGAGAAGAGGAAGGTCTCTTCTCTCCATAAGAGGAAGGAGGAGGAACTGCTCCATATAAGGGAGGAATATTCGGTTTAGGAAGGAGACCAAGTCCATCATGACGAGGGGGTATAGGTCTACTTTTAGGAAGTTTATTAGATATAGGCATAATCACATTCATAGGAATGGGTTGGGAATCTTCTTAAGTAAAGACATTAGTTTTATCTTTCAAAGGAAGAACTTCCTTCTCAAGAACGATAGGAATGTCAAGTTTGGGTGTTCTAGGTTCACTTGAGATAGGATCATATCTTTTTTCCACTTTTGATAAGATTTAAAAAGATGATCACTTCGCGGAGGAAGAGATTGGAATTGTTTAGGCCAAAAGTAATCAATAGGAACGCTAGAAGTTCTTTCAGCTGGTTTAAAGAGACTATGATTGACAATAACAACTTCACCATTATGGGAAAATTTCAAACACTTGTGAATAGGAGAAGCAATAGCTTTCATGGAAGATAGCCAAGGATAGCCTAGCTTCACATGAAATTGTTCGGATGATGGAATAATAGCAAAGTCCACATCAAGGGATTTGTTATGGACCTCAATAGGTAATGTAATAGAACCAATTGCAGGAGAATAAAATGCATCAAATATTTTCACAATCACATTTGTTTCATCATAGATCACTTGATTCAATTGCAAAGTAAAAAGAAATTCTTCAGTAATGATATTAACCATACAAGAAGGATCAATAAGCACTCCACGGCAAGGTGTATTCTTGACTTTTGCAACTATATATAAAGGACCATCAGGTGCCCTGATAGTTTCACTAGAATCAAAGGTGATGGAAAGTTCTTTAGGGATTTTCTGCTGCTCTACAAAGTTAATCACATTCGGAGTCATAGACACAAGATCATCAGGTGAGACAGAGGAATCATTAGTATCAATCGCATTAGAGGTATGAGAAGGTAATGGATCAGTAAAAATCTAAAGATTTTGGTTAGGAGGAGCTACAGATGTATTGCCTTTATCATTCACTCCAGAAACAGAGATAGTATTATTATCAATCAAATCTTGAATTTTACCCTTTAAAGCAAAACATTTTTCAGTATCATGCCCAGGATGATGATGAAATTGACAAAAAGATTTGTTATCAAAATAGGGTGAATTAATCTTTGCAGGATCTATTTGCCTTATAGGAGGAAGAGTAAGCACATTTTGTTCCAATAACTTATTCATAATACTACGCAATGATTCATTCAAAGGAGTAAACTTTCTTTCTTTCTTGAAAAACTTAGAAATAGGAGGCACACCTGATGCCGCATTCAAATTGTTGTTGATGATGTTTTCATTGAATTTAATGGACTCTCTGTTCGGTTTAAACTTCCCAAATGGTTGTTGACTACTATCACCCTTATCACTCGGAGCCATAGGATTTGCTTGTTCCATTTGACTCACAGTCAGTTGATAATTGTGAAGAGTTGCGCACAACTGTTGGAAAGAAGTAAACTCAGAAAACAGGAGTTTTTCTCTAATATCCTTTTGTAAATTAGAAATAAAGATTCTTTGAATATCATTGTCAGGTACTGGAAAAGAAATTTGAGCATACAAATGCTTATATCTACCAATGAAATCAGTCACTTTTTCTTTAACATCTTGTTTACAATGCATTAAATCAATCAAAGTAACTTTAGGACTTATATTGTTTTGAAATTGTTGAATAAAAGCATTTGCAAGTTGTTCGAAAGAAGTAATAGAATAGGAAGGCAATGAGCAATACCATTGTAGGGCTTTATCTCTTAATGTTCTAGTAAACAATTTTGCAAGCAACCTTTGGTCATAAGTAAAATCAGTACATATCGTTTGAAAGGTCTTAACATGTGTTAAAGGATCACCCTTACCATTATAAAGCTCCAAATGCGGAATTTCAACATGTTTAGGGGGGATAGCTCGAACAATGTCAAGAGAAAGTGGGCTCGCAACATCAAATGTGGGCACACTAAACTTAGATTGATTCATAGAGGCAATTTGTTGCTATAAAGAAGAGACAGTTTGTGCAAGATTGTTAATGGTCGCTTCAGTCGAAGAGATCATATTAGATGTGTTAGATTGTGATGGAGGTGTTATGTTATTGAAAGAAGGTAGAGAGTAAGGTGGTGGGACGCTATGATAGTTAGTCATAGGAGATGATTGGAAAGGAGGAACACTACAAGGAGGAATGGAAGGGTTAAATGAATTGCCCCCTTGCGTCATGTTCATTTGTGGAGATATAATAGGAACACTTATTGAAGGAATAAATGAAGAAGTTGGATTGAATGAAGGAAGAGGGTTGATTGAAGAAGAAGGATTGCCCCCATGACTGGTGATCATAGGAGGAATGTCTTGTATTGAAGTAGTCATTATGTTTGATGTGAAAGTAGGTATACTAGCAATAGGAGTTGTCAAAGGAATAGAATGATTAACTTGAGTAGGAGGTTGTGTATAACCTAAAGTTTCAGCACAACTCTTCATAGGCATCACATTCGAATCCACAATGTGTGCAATACCATGCAAAATATCAATTCCATTCTTATCACTTTGAACCATACGTTTTAGACCCTCAATTAATGAAAGAGCTTGACTATCAGGGTATTCTTGAGACATCCATTGTCGAAAATCATCAAATTGGTTATCCAATTTTGAAAGTTGTTCTATAGAAACCTCATGGAGAGCTTCTTCATCATTAAGAGGATTAGAGGAATTACCCATGTCCTCGTTAAAAAGGCCATTCAAATTAGGTTCCATCTCCTCAGTAATTAAACCTTGGAAAGACTTAATTCTAAGGCTTCATCTAATGGGAATAGTGTAAGTAGGGCTTAGTGTTGTAAAACTCATGCACTAAAGAGAGAGAGAAGATTTTGAATTTTAGAGGTAGCAAATTTCAATAAAATCAGCCAATCTCCTAGATTTAAGCTGTTAAATGCAATCAGGACAATCTCCCGAAATTTCAGAAAAAATATCCGGGACCATGGCAAACGGAGTGCACAGGGTCCTCGCAACTTTTTTCAAAATTTTCAGGGATGAAAGTTATGATGATTTTAAAGCTAATCTGAAAAAATTGAGTGATTTTACAATCTGTAGATAGGCCAAATTAAAGTTGCAATCTCAAAATTGAACCCTACCAAGATTGTTGAAAAATGCAAATTTTGAATTTTGAAAAAGAGAGGGAAATTGAAATTTTGAATTTTATGATTTTAGAAGGAATACTGAAAGCAATGCAGGCTTTGAAATTTAAAAGTTGACCCGATTTCATGCAAAATTCGAATTTGAAAGTGGAAATCAAGGTTGTTGCAATTAAACACTTAATTTCAAAAGTCACAAATTGTAAAGATTTGAATAAAGTATTGAAATTTCGAATGAATGCCAACACACTTTTCAGATTTAGGACTGTAAGAAACACAATTTTGATATGAATTTCAATTTCAACAATTTTTGAATGATTAGAAGCCTCAATCCAAGCAATCGCTAAACCAACTTTGACTTTAATTTTGAAGGTGTTAAAATTGATAAAATCAGCCAAAATTCTGGATTTTAGCAGAAAACTACAGTAAGATCTCGCTCCTGAAATTTCAGAAAAAATGTCGAGGACGATGGCGCTCGGGGTGCACACGGTCCTCGCAACTTTTTTCCAAATTTTCAGGGATGAAAGATATTGTGATTTTATTGCGGAATCCAAAGTTACAGCCGATTTGGAAGTGTTTTGATTAGTGAAATTATCAGTCAAAGGTTGAATCAAGAAGGTCTTAAAAATTAGGGTTTTAACATTTAACCACTTAATTTTCAAAATTAAAGCACAAATATGAATTGACAACTTGCAATAGAAGGGTAGATCTGAAACAAGCATTAACAATTAAACATTTCACAAGTTTAATTACTAAAAAGAAAATTTTAGGGTTTTTATGCAATTAGCCTCTAAAATTTGCAAAAGATCAAACATGGAAATGTAATTAAGGAAACAAAATTTTCAGATCTAACCATGAATAATCAGAATGAGGATGTTCACGTCAGGTTCACCAAAATGTAAAGCAGAAAAATCGAACCCTTAGTTATTCTCCCCTCCCCAACTCCAAGGAGAGAGAAGGGAGAGTCACTAGGGTTGATGGTTTTCACTTAGGGGAGACTTTACATTCAAAAGAGGGGTTGAAACCCACAAGATCCAATCCCACGCAATGCAAGATTGGATTCTATAGGAGTTTCAAGGGTTAAGACATCAAGGATACCCTCTTTTGTAAAGAATGTAGATAGAAAGATTGAACTAAGAATGCATGTAAAGTAGGAAAGATTCGCTTATAAACAGAGATAGGGCTATGGGATGAAGCTGCGGACTTGGAATTAGTAGCAAAATGTCGAGACGGTGCTGTTTTGCAAATTTGAGCAAAAGTTGATGGGACGATGGCGCCCGGCGTGCACACGGTCCTCCGAAAAATCTGCGAAACGAAGGGGGATTTGTTCGTCTCTACACAAGGATTCCAAATCTTCAATTACAGCCGCGTACCTGCAACCTACACATAGAAAAGAGAGGACGATTGGGGGGTTAGGGATGAGGGGTTTGCCTTTAGGTCAAACCCTAGTTTTGGAATTAACCAAGAAATGAGAATGCTGTAAATGTAAATGTTTGTAATGTAAACAAGTACTGATACCTTGTTGTAAGAATGTTTGTATTCTTACATGCGAAGGTGTAATGTATGTAATATGTTGTATGTTGTATGTGATCTCCTCTTCAATGGTTGAATCCTTGTCTTGAATGCAACACTTAGCCTTGAATGGAGACTTAGAATGCTCAATTGCTTGAAGGAAATGCTTGAATGCTTGAATGCTTGAATGCTTGAATGTTTGAATATCGTTTCCGCCTTTTTCCCATCTCTACCAAAATGGGAGAGGAAATGTAGTTTATATACTTGTCAATTAGGGTTGATAGACTAATTTTTCCGACCTTAGGCCGACCAGGAAACATTATTTTCCAATTTGCAAACTTAAAGACCCGAAGCCCCAAAAGAGACCGGGCCCAAAATAGGGCCAGGGACTAGGGCGCTGGGCACCATGGTCCCACCTCCCGGGACAGCAAGGTGCAAGGAGGATCAGGCCAGGGTGCTGAAAAATGCAGTTTTTTATGTCATGAACAAGTTTCGGGGTCTCCATTCAGGTTCCGTGTTGCATCGCCATCGTGAAGACCCAAATGCGATCGAAATTGCAAGTGTCACAATTTTAGGACGCTACATATATATATATATATATATATATTATCGGTAATTGGCTGAAGCCTGAATAGCTTTTGACTGGAGCTATGAACCAATGGGGACACAGTAGGAGGCCCCATCCCCATTACATATCTTTGAATTATTATTATTATTATTATTATTATTATTATTATGTTTGATTAAATTGACCCCAAGACCTTCCCCGTCCTATGGAAGGCCAAGAGTCACGGCTTAGAATTCCACTTCAGATGTCCCTATTGGGAATTGAACTTGGGTCTCTATAGTGAGAACCCAATTAAGATGAACCCCTTGGACTATATATATATATATTCAGTCTGTTTTTAAATTTTATAAAAAAGATAAAATCATACATTTATAAGGAATTGATTCAAAAACAGCAGAAGGGCTGTGAATTGTGTGATTTTTTCGTTTCTCTGCTTCACTAAGATCTCTAATCGGGTCAAATGGTGCACTTTTGGTGTTACTCTTAACTATGACTTAAGCTTTGTAGATTTAGTTTCCTTTGTTAGTTTCAAAGCTAAATAGCCTAGCAATTGATCTTTATTCTGATATGAATATGTCATGTTTCAGAATTTCTTTGTCCTTCTAGGTTATGGCAGCCTTGCATTCATACATGATATAATTTTTGGAGGATGGGGTTATATGTATAATTGTCATGTCTTTTTTCTGTTAATATATTTATATGCACCAGATTTAAAACTCTTTTAACTTGATCATGATCTATATAATCAATGAAATGGCTCAACGAGATACAGGTTCATATGGAAATATATGAGATGTCGTTGATACTTGTTCTGACAGTATAATCATGACAACTTTAGTTTTTAAATTTGTATATGAATATTTATTTACTTTGTAATATCTGGATACTCCACCTACCCTTCAGGTTATTGTAGCCTTGGTAATCTCTTATATTGATATTAACACAAACAGTGGCGAATGTGGTCCCAAAATAAGAGATGAACCAGGGTATAATAACCTTTATGGGAGGCTGATTTCAACAACTAAGAATGGAGAATTAATTGTTGATATTTTTTTGATAAGCAAGGCTTCATAGTGCTACTAACAATGGTCTTGGTTGTAAGGTGTTTTAAGGTGTTCTTTTTTGCAGAATTAAGGAACACGGTTGCTTCTAAACGAGCTAGTAGCTAGTAGGAGCAACAGGGCTCAAGTGCAGGCATAATCCCAGTCTCTATGATTAATATGGAATGATATACCCTATCAAGAAAATCTAAAGAGGAAGAGGTCTAATCCACATCATATAGGATGTATCTAGGCTGATATTAAGAAATTTTCATTATTTCCCATAAATGTAACTGGGAATGTACGTATCTTGAAGATATAATCAGTTAGATAAAATATCAATTTGACTTCTCTGATCCATTAAAGGATCTGGGCTAGACCAGAAGTTTTCTTCCCTCCATTCTTTCCTACTGGTGCCCACATAGAATGGAGGTTAAACATATATTTTTTATAATAAAATTTCGGCTTCATTTTTTTACCGATAAAAAAAACATTGAGCCTCTCAAAGAAATTCAAATTTATTTGAATCCCTCCATGCACTCTTTATTTTGAAATTTTTAATTCCTCATTTTGAAATTCAAATTTCTTTTCCCCCCTTTTCTCAAGGAATTTTATATTCATGTTTATTTTCCCAAGGCACCCTTGATCCATGCCTTCCATTTCAAATCAATCTCAACCCTCCATAAGTAAATCAATCTTGGCCCTTCATTGGCCTCTTCCAATCTATAAATGAGAGGATCACTTCCTCACAAAAGGATCCACTTCCTCTATAGCATTCTCATGCTATCAATTCTCTCTTCTATTCTCTTCTATCATACCCCCATCATGTCCTCATAATCCTTCAATCCATTAGTCCAAAGCCATCAATAATCCATCAACTCAAATCCATAATCCCAATCTTGTTGAGCAAAGGAGAGCAATCCACATTCGTATCAAGTAAAGAGCACATCAAGTGGAGCATCACAAGGGCACATCTTCCACTTCATCAAGCTCAATCTGAGGGAGATGTGAAAGACAAGGTATAAAGTTGGTTATTTTGCATTTCTCTTATGTCTTCTTTGATTTCTTTGCATTCTAACCTCCTTATGTCCCTTCATCCTTCTTCCATCTTTTTCCCCTCTTCAACCAGTAAGAGGAAAAAGGAACAAGCAAAGAGAACTGGAGATGAAGAAGAGATAGATTCTGAAGGAGAAAATAAATATCTTGGAGCTATTGGAAAAAACTCAAAGGTTGTTGGAGCTTCTACAGTCAAGTCTGTAAAACAACCAGTAACTAAACCTACTCCTTTTAAAAAACTATTAGTTAGAGTTAAGGAATTTGGTATTTGGGGTGATATAAATAAATGTTATGACAAGTTTGGTGAAGATGAACAAAGGCAAATTGAAGATACAGATGTTCTATCAATGAATAAGTTTAGTATAACCCTGATTGAGTTGCAAGGGAAAATTCCAAATTCTTTGTACAGTAAATTAGAGGCAAGATGGAAGGCAGCAATAAATTAAGACAATGAAATTATTGAATTTGTTCTTGTAAGTTTACAACCGGAAGCTACAAAAGAGGAACTAGATGATATTCTTTTGAAAGTAAAATCATGTTTCAGATCAAAGAAATGGCTTACAAGACTGCTTGTTGGAGAATCCCAGTCAGTACAAGATGAGATTGTGGAGATTTTGAAGAAATTTTTGGGATTGATTCCTGAAGAAGAAGAAGAAGAAGAAGAAGAGGAACCAGAGATATTAAAAGGAGAAGATCTCCCTAACAATGTGAAGATTGATGATATTATACCGGATGAGATTTTTTTTGATACAAGCAATAAGGAAGATCCAATTATTATACCAGATGAAGAATTTATTACCGGGAGATACAATAATTGGTATAGGTGAAGAGAGTAAAGAAATAGAAAAGAAAGATGAAGTAAAAATAAATTAAGAAATGAATGAGTCACCGGTAACTACAACAAAGAATTTACAGCCCATAGAGAAAATGGAGAATGAACAAACACAGTCAAATTCACAAGAGCCACTAGTAGTGACACGGACAATTGATTCATAGGCGACTACACCACCGATAAAGGACAAAGAAAAGGAAGAGGAGAAGACTGAGGACAAGAAAAAAGAGAAGAAAGAAGAAGAGGAGATGACATCAATGAAAACATAGCCAAAAGTGACACCCCTAACATTTACATCCAAGAAGAAAATTGATGATGATGAAGAAGATGATACTTTGAGCATACAAGGTCCAATAAATATGTATATGTTAAGTCCTACATAGCTAATGGAGATTGCATCTGCTATGCAATCTAAAGCACAAAACAAGATCTTGAAAGCACAAAAAAGGGAAGCACAAACCATTCATTGTGCAGTTGAAATTTTGTCTAGTCTATTACCAGAGATAGACACTAATAATTTTTCTACACTGATTGATACATTGGGTCAATTGGTTGCAGCTGTTGGTGAACAAATGAAAAGTTTTGAAGATGTATCTTATCTTAATGTGAAAAAGGAATACAAGAAGCAGAAAATAGAGCAGTTGATGAATGATATTAATAAGGATGAGGTAGCTCTAATAGTTAATAAAGATCTTATTAAAGATGCACTGCTAAATGGAGGTAAAATCCTTTCCACCATTGCAATTTTTTCATTATTTTGTGATGATTTGGTGAAGAAGAAGCATGAAGTAGAATAAGAATTTAAAATTGTGAGTGAATCATTTAGCCCCCTAAATGATTCAGTTATACATTTTGGTAGATCAATAATGGAGCTACAACACAAGTTAAAAGCTTATGAAGGAGAACAGTTTAAAAGGATGCAGTCTCTACAGGAATTATAGAAACTTTTGATACCTAAGATAGAAATATTGCAGAGAGGTTATAAAGAGACTGGAGCTATTCTAGCTACACCTGAGATGAGTACTATTGATGCCATGGAGGAGCTGGCTTATCAGGTCAGAACACATGTTGAGGTTACAGACACTCTTTTGGAGACTTGGCACAATGACTTGAAGCAGTTAAAGTTACATTCTACGGATGCTTTTTCTAAGATGTCATTGTAAAAAAAATTTGAACTTTTATATCTATATATGGTAATGCAAATTTTGATGTAGATTGCATTTACCTTTTATGTATTTGCTTACCTGTGTCATTGCTATCAAAGGGGGAGTAGTAGTATGAGTTAAAATTTTATAATTATAATTGAGAGTAGTAGATGAGTCCTGTAATGAGTTGAAACATTTTTTGTAATAGCATGCAATTGCTAATGTGGAGTATGTGTCATGAGTTGAGTCAATTTTTGTGTTG
The DNA here is from genome assembly GCF_030272615.1 of Cryptomeria japonica. Lineage (NCBI taxonomy): Eukaryota > Viridiplantae > Streptophyta > Pinopsida > Cupressales > Cupressaceae > Cryptomeria > Cryptomeria japonica. Next base: position 193,024,704 of record NC_081409.1, on the reverse strand, counting down.
CACACTTAGACAAAAAATATCCTAAGTGTTGCCATCAAAGTCAAAGGGGGAGAATGTTGACTTGATGATGATGTTTTGTTGTAATAGGTTGATTGATGACTTGTTTTGTGTTGTCATTGATGGAAATTATGTTTTGATAGTCATCTAAGTCTTTTAGGCCAACCAGTAAAGCATAACCGGTACAGGAGACAATTTAACAATGAACGGGCAAATAGGACTTCAATCGGTAAATGAGGAACAATATTACATTTAGGCAATCGGTATGGGTGATCGATGAAGAGTTAGGTGATGCGGTTCCACTGGAATGTTGGAGACAAGTACTTGTAGATATATCCCACACCATATTGGTAGATTCAACAATATGAGTGAGTTATGATATACAGAGCAATCAATCTTGAAAAATTGTTAACCGGTAGAGCATAATGATATAAATCAATTAACCAGTAGTGTTTATGTTTTATTTTTGGTTTGTTATGTCGGTGGCCGACATAAGTAAAGCGTGTAGTGCAAGATTGACTAAATTCATTGAACCTAGGAAATTGTTCCAAGGTTGTTAGCCAACTAAGTTGAGATGTTTATAAAAAGTGTGACGAGTTATGAGATGAGCAATGAGATCATGAGTGAAGATTAAGAATTTGATTGTTTGGTTGAATGTGATGATGTATTGTTGAAGTGTGTTGTAGAACTGAAGAGGATCTTATTAGGCACAAAGGTGCTATATGCAGATCATCTAGCTATTGTTTCTTAATAGTTGCAGTAGTCAAAATCCCTTAATCGGGTAGGTCCTAGTGGGCCTTGTTCATGTAAATCCCTCAATCGGGTAGCTCAACAAATTGAGTTTAAATCCTCCAGCGAGGTTACTCCTAACAAAGTAAAGCTTCTAACAAAGCTAAGTTGTAAATCCCTTCACCGAGTGACTTCTAATAGGGTATGCTCTTAGCCGGGAAAGTTTGTAAGATCTTAATCAGTCAAAGATTTCTATTATGTAGATAGTGAATCTTGTGGGTACTAACTCCCACCATGATTTTTCCCTTTTGGGTTTCCATGTGAAAATCATTGTGTTATGGTGTGCATGTCTTATTTGGTGTTATCTTATTTGGTTATCTTTCTTGCATGCCTATTGATTTTAATGTTGATTAAAGTGGTGACCAGATTTATAATGTTTTTTGCATTGATTCAACCCCCCCCCCCCCCCAGTTCCTTATAACTTTATCAAATTGGGATTGTAATCCACTAGTACTTTCATTAAGATTAATAATTGCAAGGCATCAGACTCTTCAATTTTATTTACTTCATCTATTGAACTAGAGTCACAAGTGATGGGATACTGAAATGAAGCCATTTGAATCTACATGATATTTTCTATATAAGAATAATTCTTAATAGCATTAGAGGGCTATATCAACTCTTCTAGTGACTTCTTTTCTTTATCACAAAATTTGAATGCTAAAAATTTAGGCCACATACATGATCATATTCCCAATCTTCATCCCATCTTCATCAAATATTGAGTGAATATCATTAAAAATAAAAACTTATGTGTCTGGAATATGATTTAAAACCCCTCTCTCAATATTCTTAAGAATGCTTTCTATTTTTGGATTCCCCAAATACTCTTCATCAATATCAAAATCAAAAGATTCTAGTTCATGGAAAAAAGGGTTTCAGATGCAAAACAATTGTACTTTCTTTCTCATTACTAAATTCATCAGAGCTTGCAATCATTTCAAATTCAATGATGTGGTCATCTTTATCCATAACCCCACATAAAAAGTCACCATATGACTCCTTTAGAAAACAATTTAGAATGAGGATGGTACTTGGCATTTCTGATCGTACCTCTCCCTTCAGGGAAATAAATGATTGCTTGAGTTGTCCTAACTGCATGCATGCCATGAAAGTTCTTGATTCTTTGTTTTCAGCCTACTTCAAGACCTTTTTATTTCGCTAATTGATATTTGGGGATGCCAAGACTCATTAGGTTCAACTAATGTTAGTGCAAAAATTTTCTCACCAAGAACAAAAAAAATTACGAGAGACCTAGTTTTCTTTTTTTGGTTCTTCATTGATTATCCTCAATCTTCCTACTGCAACTTGCAACCGATCGAGATCTTTGAGTAAATAATACTTGTGATGCAAAATTTTGAGCAAGAATGCAGATTTGTAATCTTCAGATGAATGCAACTTTTCCCTTTCAACTTTAGAAATACTTTCTTTGAGAGCATCCTAGAAAGAATGAAGTGTTTGGTCATCCTCAGCCAATATTTCCCTAATTTTTGACATAGGTTGAATTTTATGTTAAAACATTTTATGAGATCTTTAATTAAATGGAATCACCAACCTCCATTCTTGGGGAAGCACAATTAAATATCAAGGACAAGAAAGCATTGGTCCATTCTTCCCTAGTAGAGTCACCAAAAATCTATTGGTTAATGGACTTGTCTCTCTAAAATAACTCAAAGATTATTCATTAATGCCTAAGGCAAAAGACAAATAGAAACTAACAATTGGAGAAATTAATTGTTATCAAATTAGAAATTTTCCTTTAAATTTTGGAGGTACAACTCCCTCCTATGATGTAATTTGGTTCTTTTTGAGGTGTGCTTTTTACCAAAAAGTGAAAAATATAGAGCCTTTAACCAAAAATCTCTAAGGGTTAAAAAGGGGGTTTTGACAGAAACATAATCAAATAGAATAGAAAGATTCTAACCTAAAATATTAAGATTGGTAAATCCAAGACATTACTGTTCCATCTAGTCAAAGCTAAATATTGACAGTAATGTGCACATGCAAATTTTAGTTTTCATCCAATAGATAATCAAAAAGATAATCCAAATGCACATAATTTCAACATAAGAAGAATAACATAATTCACTAACCATAACTCAAAGTTTATGATCCATGAAGTTGCATTTAGATTTCTTTCTATAAACATCCATTCAAAAACTATCAAAAAATTTAGAAACTCATGAAAGAAAAACTACATCAATCCCAACTCTTATCTAACATATAATAGACCACAATTAGTAACCATCTTTTTAAAAGAACAATCTTTGAAAGTGGTTATTCAAAGAAAAGAACCAAATAATTACTCAAAAAATAAAATGGCTTATGAAAACCTAACTCTATATCACCTAGCAACATTATCAATTAGCAAGAGGAACAAGGTTTCTTCTTGCAATGATTTCCAGCTAGAGTTGCGCATCATGCATTTCAACCTTTTCTTCTTCTTCCTTGAAAACTAAGATGACTCTCATTCATTCTACAAAGTTCCTTTGACATCTCCAAGACAAAGTTGTCAGTCCAAAAAGAATATCCTCTCATGGTTCTTTAACCAACACCGAGTCGAGCTGAACTACAAGGGTGACACCTTCTCCTGGGAGAACCATTTTATCCCACGTCGACTTGGATCGATAATTATTTATGCAATTATTTCACTACAAACTTCTAATATGCATTGGATTAATTCATCTCAAGCTCAATATTTCTAGCTACAACAATTTCTTTTTGTAGAAGAAGACTATGAACTTTGGCTTGTCTCTCCTCTTGCTCTAGAATGGAAGGTATCCTTCTATATTCAGAGTAATTGGTCATTTCTCTCCATGCAACCCTTTTCAACTCAGCAACTATGTCTTCTTTCTCCTTTTGAATCCAATTCAAATCAAGTTGAGCTATGGAATGTTGATCTTCATGAGGAAGCACCATACTATTCCAAGATTGGGGAACAACCCATATCAAGCATTGACCAAAGAAATATTGAAACAAAAATAATTAAGATTCTTGTGTTCCCACTCCTCCAATAGACATGCTATCTTGTTAGTTTATGATTCTCTAGCTAATCCCTGAAGAAATAGTGAATTTGGAATATTGTCACATTTCATTTATGGATAGGGCTATCAACTCATTAAATTTCAAAAATGAGAAATAATATCATTCTTCTTCAAAAATTGCATCAGTAACTTTACATGCTTTAACTACCTAATCTATCATTAAGGAGATGTAGTTCCCAAATCTTTGAGTAGATTGTGTCTTGAAAAATGAAAAATTTCATGTAGTTGGGAGATTTCAAAGGTTCTTGATCCTTTGGATGAAGTTCAAAGAATTGCCAACCTAGGAGAGGTTAACTTGGGTGACAAGACACACTAAAAGCAATTGGGTGATTGCAAATTAAGGAACTATTTCAAGGCAACTAGTGCAAAGAAGTCAGCTTTAGAGGATGATCGACTAATCGAAGATTTTAGAACTTTAGAATCAATGCTAGAGTTCCAAAATACCCTGACTGCCCAACTATATAGACCTTGGCATTATTTATGAATGATGATATTGTTCAACTAAGAGAAAGATTGGGGGCGTTAGTGATTTTTAGCACTGTGGAAATTTTACAATTTGATCTGAAAACCTACAACCTAGCTGACAATTTTAAAAATTGGTAAAGGGCCTAAACGAAGAGTCAATTTTTGATAAAAGATGATCTAAAGTTTAAAAATAGGGGTAAAAGGTACTATCCAAAGAATGAGATGATTGATTCCTTCCTCCATCTCCTCTCATACATCCATTATCTTCCAAAAATATCAAAAAAAAATTTAAAATAGAAAAAATGAAAAAAAAAAGAACAAAAATAATTAATCTAATGGTGAAAACCACCTCATGTGGCACCTTGGGAAAGAACCATGATTAAAACTTGATAAACATGTGCCATGTGCAATCCATTTTCTTCTTACACTCTATACTTGGGGGCAAGTTTTGTCCATGCTTCCTATCCACCTTATCCTCCATTATCTCTCATTCACCCTATCTACATCCATATCCCCTTTTCCACCTTTGATCTCGACAAGGTTAGGGATCTCCATAATCATCATGCATCTTATCTACTTCACCTTCTCCACACTTTTAGTCCATATCCATTTCTTACTTCCATCATCCATTATCACCTTTGATCTTTGCATATCTTATTGATATCCTATCTCTATCCTATTTAAATCCATCCCTTGATCTTTGATCAAAACTAAGGACATAAAATGAAAAATATGTTCTCATAAACCTCTAAACATGTCCATTCCTATGGACCATGTGTCATTCAAAGAACCATGCCATCACCTTATATTTCCATATCTAGTCCCTTATCTTAGATAAACACGTTATCCCATCGTGAGATAGTACTTGAAAATCAAGTCAGCTCTTATTCCATAATAAGTTGCCTCCATCCTTCACTCTTCCATGTTCATCCCATTAGTTCATTCATCTGCTCATAATTCTTTATGTCTTGCTAGACAGTAGGGGCAAATAAATGCATCCCACTTGGGAATAAATCTTGATATGTCTTATATTTCAATGTGATTTGGGAAACTTTTATAAACTTTCAAAATGAAAAAATAAAAATATAAAACTTTTAAAATCCAAAAAGAAATCAAAATAATTTCAAAATCCAAAAAATCCAAAAAAACAAATTCAAAATTCAAACAAAAATCAAAATATTTTTCAAAAATTCAAAATCCATAATAAATTGTCTTTTTGTGACACCGATATTTTAATTAGACACAATCAAAACATTACATTGAGCTTATCAAATCATGGATTAATAGAAAAACTACCAAGCTATCTTACAACCTAATCGATCAATTGCCTAATCAACATTAGCGATCTTTATCAACTATCATTTGTCTTATATGGGTTGTTACATCCTCAAAACTAGACCAATTGTCTTATACAAGATGTTTCATTCTCAAACCTAAACATTTATCCTTTCAATCTATCATTTATCTTATAGGGGTTGTTCCTAAAGTTCTATTCTATGACTTATCCAGAGATGTGATTGTCTATGATCATCAAGAACTTATGATTCTAGTGTGAATGAGAACATTCCTTCTTGTTTTAAAGCGTCTTTTATCCTTGCAAACAATATGTGAGTCATCTAGGTTTTTTCATATCTAGATGCTTGTATCTACTTGCCATAATAAGATCAATGATGATATAGCACTATAAAAAACACAAGTCTTCATCACCATCATTTTATCTATATACCCATATCCATAGCCATATCCACTCTCATCCATAACTAATTCTATGGCCATCGATTTACCATCTCCTTAGTCATACCCCCCTTTCATTCATCATCATCGATTGCATTTTTTTCTAGATGTATCCCCCATCTTTTCTTTTGAGAGTACATGTGTGTAATCCTAACCCACATGTCCTCTCAAGGGGAATCATCCTACTAATTCATCACCCTTCCTCATCCTTCCCATGATTGGGGCATCATGCTTCTAGTCCTTATCCTTTACCTACCCACTATGTTTTAATCTTCTTTGAAACAACGCGATAAATTGCATTGTCTCGAAAAGGTGAAATGTAGACACCTAAAATTGTCCTTAATTAAATACATATTTATTATTTAATTAATTCATTAGCCTCTTCTTTCTAAAAATTAAATAAATATTCATTATTTATTTAATTATCTTAATCCCATATTTTGAACCTCTATTAATTAAACAAATACTTATATTTATTTGATTAATTCATTATCCTCTTCTTTTTAATCTTATCCCTCCAACTTGTTCACATCCAGATCATAATATAAATTCATAGGCATGTGATAAGTGTCTAATTCCTCTTTATTACCTTTTCTGTCTCCTCTTCATGTGACAACACATCTACCTAATCTTTACCTACCACTCAATCTTAGACCTTCATTTCAAATTAACCTCTTAATCTTATTCACTCCAACTTACGTTGAATCCCATCCCTTTATCTTTACCTACCCTTCAATCCTATTGATACTCTTTTAACTATGTGATGGGTAAGTGCACCAAGATGGTGAACAAAAAAGGGGGTATAAGTGGCCACTTTTTTCTTTTCTTTTTTCTGAAAATGGGTAAACCTGAACTTCAAAGAGATATTTGAAGGTCATGCACTAAAAACTAGGAGTTGAGAAAATAATAAGCATTGTATTTCTCTGAATCTAGTTTCTAAACTACTAAAGTTTTTTAAAATTGGATAAGATTAAGAGTGTCAAACCTTTCACGCACAAAAAATTGTTCCTGATTTTTTCAAAAAAATATAACATAGCTGTTTTTTTGCCCTGCACAAAATATATAGTTGGATTTACTATTTTGAAAAACCCTTTGGTAGGATGATAGGTAATAGTGAGATCTAGAAGTTGTGTATTTTTTTGGAATTTTTCATTGAGTATTTTTTTTTTTAATGATTTTTTGAAGTGACCGCATCCTGAAAATTTGGTACATGTTTGTGTGTTGGGCATAACTTGCATCAAAATAATCGAAAATGAAAACTTTTTTTTTAAAAGTGTATAGAATATAGTGTAAAACAATAATATGTATTTTATTTTAAAATTGGTCAAGTATATCAAAAGTTATTAAAAAAATGGTAGACACATGTCTGTGAGGACTGTCAAGGCACTAATAAAAAAAATTAAAGTTTACTATGCTAATGTTGTCCAAAAATAGAAAAATTTATATGGTCAAAAAACTGAGAAGACGTGTGAGATTATGGTGGTAATTTTAGAGATACCCACTTGATCATTTGTAAACCTGATGATGACAAAGTTGATAAATCATGTTGGAAGATGAAAATATGTGTAAAGGAGCAAAAATGGGGGGGAAATGGGCTTGCAAGCCTTAGGGTCATTTTCCAACCCTCTTACCAAGCCAAAACCCGCACGGGTTTTGAAAAACAAAAAGTACTATTCACATTTCTTCATAACCCGCATGGGTTTTGAAAAACAAAAATTACTATTCACAGTTCTTCATAACCCGCACGAGTTTTGAAAAACAAAAAGTACTATTCATAGTTCTACATAACCCGTACAGGTTATGTATAACTAAATCATTATTTTGTGTTTCACAAAACCTGTACAGGTTATGTATAACTAAAACCATTATTTTGTGTTTCACAAAACCCGTACGGGTTATGAAGACATAATAATGTATGCTTGTAAACTTAGCATTTACTACACATATGTATAGACATACATATATAATATGTGTTTATGTATGTATATATGCATATCTATAGTTATATATACATTTATTAATATAGATATGTATATATGTTTTCTATACATGCATGTCTCCCTTCTTTTCCTCTCTCTCTCTTATCTTCCTTCCCCATCATTGTATTTGTCTATTCTAAGCCCCAATTATCCCTCCTTGAGTTCTATCTCATCTCTCTCCCCCTCACACTTCTCTCTCTGCTGAATCTCTCACCCTTTTCTCCTTCTCATTCTCTCTTTACCTC